>NW_020456254.1:36805-67956 GCF_003342845.1 Nothoprocta perdicaria | reverse complement strand
TGCCCCCATCATTCTATATTATTTCATAATTTTTAAGCACGAGAATTTTATTCAGTTAAGCTGCCAATTCCAGAATATGAGATGAGGCCTAAATGAGGCTTCTCATGACCAGCTTCTCCTGGCCAAAACACTTACTCCCCCTGAGGATCTGCTTATTCCTACATCCTCTCATATTTATTTGAAGAGGAGCAGTGGCATCTCAGGGGAGCAGCTCTAGCTAGAACATCTGGAAAAGCTGAAAGGACTAAGGTAGTTAATTCTCTTATCTCTTCTGTTTTAAGCACGTCTAAGGCACATATAGCTCAGCCTTAGATTATTACAGAATCCGGCTGATTCGACCAATGTCAATGACAGAATTCATGCAATAGAAAGCATGTGGAGTTTAATGAAAGCAGAATGGGGCTAAGGCAAACATGAACATCCCATATATATCAGAGATTAAGAAAAACATTTTCATTCTTGTTATGATTTTTTTCTCCAGTGACTAACTTGCCTCTAAATAACTTTACATATATTTCATATGTGCAATTTCCCATAAACCTGCTCTAAATTCAGGCACAGATGAAAGCATCTAAAGATACACTTCTCAAGCAGGTCCAGATCTAAGCCTTCCCAAATATAAACATCTTTTCCTCTGTCAATTTAAAAAGGAACCAGTTTTCTTACTCACTATTTATAAATTCTTAGATTAAGCCATTCACTTAAAATTTAATAGAGAAAACATGTTTTATACAGTTGCAGAACTTGTTTTCCTACTGGTGCGCTGCTCATAGGGATTGCATATTGATATAAGATAGCAGAAATAGTTTGCTGATTTGTTACACCCAATCTGGAAGTTTTAATGACTCAAATACCTTGACAGTCTTATTAAAGGAAAAAAGAAAAAAAGAAAAAAAAAAAGAAAAAAAAAAAAAAGCTTAATATTCCTCCCTAACTGTTCTCTGGTGCTTATTACCACTAGGATGAGAAAGTCCAGAATTTCTTCATGTTCCCTGTAATTAAAACTCATTAGTGGAAGAGTTTTTGGCTTTGTCCTGATTTCAGCTTAGAAAAATACCCTCACAAGTCTTCCTGTATTTATTGTATTTCTGTATTTAATTTATTGTGGTGAAGTCTCTTACAGTTTGACGGTTTCCCAGAAGAGAGAATTACATCAGCAACGCGTTTCAAAAATACTATTTGTGAAAATTCAAACATTGTCCCTGAATCTGCAAACCTCATAAACATATTTCTAATGGCTTAGCTGAATGGAAGCTTTAGGGGTATTTTGTAGAGGGCAGCCCAGGAAGAAGGACAAAAATATTTCAAACAGATCTACGTAGCCAAAGCTGAACCTGAGGAGAGCAGAATAAAATGGGGAAAAACATAAGCGCTGATCCACTGACATCTTCAAAATTCCTCCCTCGTACGCTCTTTTCAGAGCCTTATTTCTTTTGCGAGGAAGAATTTCTACTCAGCAAACCCTGCCCTCTGCTGACCAAATGCCATTAGTGCCATATCCGCTCATTTATGGTTTTGTTTTTTTTTTTTTTTAACCTATTTGCACATAGATTGCAAAGAAAAATGCATGCAAAAACGTAGCATGCTTTGGATTTTACTTATTCCTTTTAAAGATATTCATCCATAGTAATTGTTCAGTTTTGAGAAATGTCCGTGACGTATCTCCTGAAAGGAGCACAGCGTACAAACAATTCATTTCTATTCACCTCTCCTCTCTTAGGAAAACAGCTACCCTTCCAAGGCTATCACAAGGTCACACAGTAAAACAGAATTATCTTACAGTCTGATCCTACTGCTACTGAGATAGCGACAGTCTCAGTGAGTTTGGGTGTGGGATGAATAAAGAATGTGCATGTGAGTGCATCTCTAGCACCAGATCCACAAAGACGAGACACAGAATTCACACACCGGGCTGCTACCTTGAAGTCACCATGGCAGGATGCAAAAATGGTTTTTATGTGTGTGTATATATATATACATACATATATATGTATGGAGGTATATTTTATATATATATATACACACATATATATATGTATGGAGGCAAATGAATGAGTGGCAGGACCAGAGCCCTAAATTTAGCACATTTGTGAAATCAGAAAACTAAACTTTCCATGGACATCAAGAAAACTATGAATTTCACATATTTATACAATACTCGGGAAAATCCATTTTTCAGAGTTCAACATCTATATTTAAGGCATTTTTTAAGTTATTTTTCCAAGCCGACATTAGGTTAGCACCTTTTTTCCTATCTGTACCATATGCATATTATATGCCTCCCATTTAAAAATAAACAGCCAGTTGTAACATATATATCCTTATGATGGCTCTAAATCAAAATGCTAGCACACGAGCAGTCATCAAAACCTAAAATGGTTTCAGGATATAAACATCAGAGACACTGACATACATGGACATACATGACACTAGCCTACAGCTAAGCATGTGAAAGTCTTCATTGGTCTTATGACACACCAGTAAAGGACTGTGCACTTAACTCCACACAAGGACACCCCAAGGCAGAGATCAGCAGGTCACTGGATTTCTAGAGAGGCAGACAGACTTTATTGATGTACTGGCAATGCTGCAAGGTGCATGAGCTGTAAATCTCCTTGAAAACTGAGGTGTGACCTTTTTGTTTGTTTTGTTTTGTTTTTGTTTGTTTACTTTTTTTCCTGCAGATTGCAGCAACATCTGGCACCAGACTTGCCATGCTGGGACACATCTGGATGGAGGGATAAAAAGGTGGGAGAGAAACCCATTCCTACTGACATGAAATACATAAATCAGAGCTTCTTGCCTGACAGATGATGAAATGTTTCATTCTGCTGATGACAGGTGAGGTACTGCACTGTGGAGGAAGCTGGGTGCCAAATTATAGAGTATTTTGAATATAAGCCCGAGGCGACCCACAGACCATTTAGCTGGGAGCTGACTTTTGCTGAAAGACTAGACACAGATGAGAAAGTTGATTAACTTTTTTTTTTCTTTTTTTTTACAGCAGGACCCATTTGCCTTCAGTAGCGATGTGCACAAGCCAATGTTCCAAAGCGGATGGAGCAGGTATTAAGCTGCCACCCACAGCCAAAAATCATCCTGCCTTCTTCCTGCTCTGACACAGACACAAATGTTCATTTGGGCACACAGTGACCTACAGTATCGTATCTAAAAGAAGCCCATCAAAGGGAAAAGATCAGCGGTTGCTTCTCCCTGCTTCTCTGGTTCACCATCTCACTCCCTGCTTCTCTGATCACCGTCTGATCAGTCCTTTGCACGCAGGTGCCACTGAGCAGGCAGGGTTGCTGTACAGCTATGAACACTTTCAAAGTTTCTTCTGTTCTGCTCTTGTTCAGGTTTGGTTTCCATCAGACATGAACAAATCCCTCTGCCCCCCAGGCCTGCCTACCCTCAGCCCTGTACTCAGCTCTCTCACCATCACTCCATAGAGCAAAGAAAACCCTAGGGAGCTGCCCCACACCTCTCTCTCTGTCCTCCAGTCTGCATCAGGCCTGAAAAATGGCTCAGTTCCCACCAACGCCATGTGGGACACTAAAAATGAAAACAAAAAAAAATGAAAACAAAAAAAACAAACAAAAAAACAAACAAAAAAAAACAAAAACAAAAACAAAAACAAAAACAAAAACAAAAACAAAAAAAAAAAAAAAAAGACTCTGAGCTGCCATTTGCCCTGCAGCTAATGCCTGCGTTAGGGACAGAATATCACTGCTCCTCAGCAATGATGCTGCTCCTGCCTTCCGGAGGCTATCCTGCCAGTCAGCAAGGTTGTTCCTCTGCCCCCAGAGGATTCACTGAGAGAGAGAGGCACCTGCAGAAGCTCAGCTCAGGCAAAACAGGATGAGCCCTACTGGAAGTGTCTTTGCCTTGCAGAGCCTAAGGGAAAGAGGGTGCAACATGCAAGAGCAAGGCCACCTTGCACAACGCATTAGGCAAACACAACCCAGGCATGAGAAACCCCAAGCTGTAGGAACAACAGAGCTCAACACACAACCAGAAGAAGAATTATCAACACTCGAGGAGACATTTTATGCCCTGCTACTTTCGCTCAATCACAGGGCTACTGCTAATTAGAACAGATATAACTTGCAGTCAGAACGCGCTTTTCAAGTTGATGGTGTCCTGAAAAAGGGTTTTCTGTCCCTCATTGCTATTCATAGAACAGCAGTTTGCTCTCACCCTGACTCAGCATAGCATTTCTGTGTGCTCAGTTTTAAGCACATGCTTAAACCTATGTGTTGGGACAATGCAGTTGTTCTGCTAAGCCAAGAGGGCATTATGCCACACTCAAAGTTTAATTTTGCACTTTAGTGCTCTTCTGAATAAGGACCTCTGCTATCAGTACCTCTCAGAAGTGCACTGATGTTGACCTCTATGGCCAAGATAAGGGGTTTGTATTACATCTGTTCATCTCTAAGTGGTTGTTTTCCTGATTTCTCTTCAGCCCTGGGGACACAACACTCATCACAGAATATGTTGGAATCAAAATGATTTACCCATTTTTCTGAAGACAGATATTTTGGGGGTAGCAGAAGAAGCAGCCTGGAAATCCAGGATTTTTTTCCTAGTGCACCTCGACAAAGAGAGACTGGCATGTGACACTCCTGTTTCCAAGCCTGGAAGACTGCATTCCTGGAACAAGACCTGCAAGCTGACTTTCCAGATGCTGTATAGAGACCACAGCAAAGCTCAGGTGTGTTTTGGAAGTGTGAGCAGGATTGATATGTGCTTAAGGTAAATGGTGTCCCAAAATAAGTCAATGTAGCACTGAAGGAACTCCAGTTATATACAGATGGAGCTGTGTGTGTCCACTGCCTGGTGAGAAAAACTAGCAAATGTGAGGGCCAAACTTACAACCAGCAGCACATGGATCCATGGCAGACATCAAACCATCCTGCCATCCAAGTAGCCTTTAAGAAATTTGATAATTTTATCCAATGTGGTTTTCTACAGAGAGATCCCATCCAGGATAAACACTCCAACTAGCAAGGGAGATTGCTGTCAAATACTTTAAGAATGATGAAACTTTGGGAAGCAACTCCAACATTACTGCTTTTCTAAAATATTTTATGTATTGCACCAGTGTCCTAACTTTAAGACCTAAAATCTGCTGCAGAAGGGCCAAAACTGCCAGTGATCTGTTTTTCTGTAGACAGTAGTTTACACTCTGAGTATCAGAGTACCTGCAGCATGGCAACATCAGGTCATGCAATCCGTTAGCAGCTCCAAGGCAAAGGAGAGTTTCTGTTGCTATAATGATCATCAAATTGCTGATTTACTGGAGACATGTGGAATGGTTTAGAGACACAGTACATATTTCTCTGCTGCTGACAGTGCTGAACCCTGTTCTTTGTACTACAAAACACATTGGAAAAGCAGGAGAAAAATGAAGACACAGTTTATTTGCAATTGTCTTTTGTCTCCTTTTCTGTCGCTTGCTTTTTATATTCTTGCTTTCTCTCCTCATTTCATCTGCTCTTGCCATAAATTTCTGGCTGTGCTTCTAAGTTATTTTACCTGTTCAGCAGCACCCAAGGGATGTGAACGGTTTGCAGTGCTCACCTCCTGTTGCAAGGTCTCTAGAGGGCACAGGCGCAGGATTGTAATGGAACATTGTGATCTTCATTTCAGCGACACATCCCGTTCATGCTATTTTAATTGTGTTTTAGTGGCTTAAAGGCACAGCAAAGAGTGAATTTTCAGGGCATGCAGTTGACAGCTTTTTACTTTCATTCGAGTCTCTGATGCCAGACATGGCTTCAGATCACCATATAGCTTGAAAAATGCATTACAATGCATACACATACCAGCCTGGTAGCAAAGACATTTGGATACAAAGCAATGACACACGTCTATTCATTCCTACTTTTGCTATACATCGTCCCTCTCTCTATCTTCCTCAGTTTGTCTCTCCCTTTTATCTTCCTCTCTTTTCCTGGAAATGTATAGAACTTCTGAAGCGGCTTGAAACTCATGCAAGTTTTAAACAATTCTCACCTGGGCGCTAAACATCAAAGCCAAGCCTGCATCATACAGCCTGGGAGAGAATGGTGGTTTTTCTCTCCTCTCCAGCACAAAATGTAAGGATGAGGGCAAGGCAGGCAACAGAGGCAGCTCACATTCACCTTCTTTAAGAAGCACTACATTAACTTAAAATATCATTTGCTGCCCATATCTCTACTCCTCACACCACATATTTCAGACCTAGTGCCAGCACAATCCGGATACTTTTAGAAAACCCTGACTTTTTGATGCCTGCGCTGACTTAGGAAAACTGGCAGAGTTCTTTACCTTATTGGCAAATAAAAATGCGTTTTCTTTAGCACGTTCTGGCAAATAGAAAAATGCAGGACAAGAGTTGTGTGGGTGGATTCTTCTAACTGGACACAGGCTCAACCTGTGGTACTAGTTTCTCTCACATTGCTAGGCTGTGATTTAGACTGCAGAAGGAAGTCCTGTTCTTGTGTGATACCCTGGCCTAATACTCTTTCTTTGGACAATCAATCTTATCAGTGCAATGGAAAGCTAAATATTTTTACTTTGGCCTGATCCAGTAAGTCTGTTCTTGAGTATCTACTGTGTTTTGGTACCAGCATTTATTTGGTGATACCTGGTTCACTTAATGCCCTTATGCCTGAAACTATAAAAGCAAAATAAAATAACCTTAAAAAGACTTAGAATTTATTTAATTTCATTTTTTTTCCAGAAAATCTCAAATTGTAGTGACTCAAGTTTACAAATGCTGGAGATCAGCAGTACTGATGTTGCACATCTGTTTCAGTACTCACTTGCTTGATTCCTCTGTGATGGTCCACTACTCAACTCATCGGAGATGCTTTCTCAAGCTCATCTGTGCCAGGAAGAAGGCATCAGTAATAGAGCAACCTCCTTTTGATATGCAGGAAAGGACAGCACACATATGTCTTGCCATGTGAAGCACTGCCTGCCCTTGTAATACAACAGGGATCATGATGTGTATCTTCTAAGGGCCTCTGTGCCCTAAGCATCTTTCTATCAGAAACAGAGAAAGAAGAAAAGAAAAGTTCTGGCAAAGCTCAAGAACACTTATGTTCCTTCCCAGGAGGGGAAGTAAATTGTGCATGACTACTCCAGGCAGCAAAACAGACATGCACTGTTGAAGCAACAAAATAAGCCCTGCTATCACCAATTGATCCATGTTGAGTCCAAGCCATCTTTGGGTATTTCTATTGACTTAACTCCTTAAAAGGAAGGAGTTCACTACAATTGAGGCCAGTTTGGAAACATGCAGTTTAGAAGAACATCAAATTATCACGAGTAAGTCCCCTAATGGGGTCTGATACTATAGCTACTTTTCTAGGAGCTACTGAAATGAATTTCCACTACGGCCCTCACAGAGTGAGGCCATCTTTACATGTCTAATGAGAAAGATTAGTGCACATGTGGTTGGATGCTTTTTTTTAAGTTGAAATCCACAGCTTAGATCATGGACTCATGTTCAACACCTGTGTCTGATCATGAACAATTTATGTTCCATGGTCCAAAGCCTACCCTAAATCAGTACACACACCTCTCACAGACTGCATGCAGCAGGGTTTGTTCTGTGAGCTTAGGATCTCTTTGAGATTCTAGTTATGAAACAGGTTACTTCAGAGATGCCCATTGTTTGAATAATTTAAAGTCAAATCGGACAAACACAGGAATATGTTGTGGAGAAAAGCCTGCTCTGGCAGAATAGAAGATAATCTGCTGCATCTCATCTCTCTCCTCATCATTCCACCTCATCACAGCTCTATTTGGTAGCTGTGCTGAAGACCTTCAGTGCAGAACTGGTCTGACCTGCAGAAGTGTCAGATGCTCCTCACCTCTGCAAACTGGCTCCTTAAGCAGTTACTGTCAAGAATCCTTTTGAACTTGATCACACCCAAAGGTATCCGTGTTTGTTTAATCCAGTTGTTATCTACCACAGGTCAGAAATCTACCTACAGATTCTGTAAAGGACAAGGAGAAATACCTCTTGCAGATTGCATCAAAAGGGCTTCAGCAATGCCTTTTGCCAAAATTATCTACCCATATTACCAGCCTATTCTCTTAATCCTTAGTTACTTCTTTCCTCTGCTTTCTTTTCCCTCAGCAGGCCACTGTGCTTGACTGTGTGTATGAAGGGCAGGACAGCTTCTGTTCCCCTTATTCCTCAACCTTACCTCGTTTCTCTTTCATTTATGTTTAATTTTCATTTGGGATCTGCACACAGAAACATTTAGTCCATTATTTTGATGTTCAAAGTACAAGGTCAGCTCCATAAAAATATTTAAATACCAGATCTCAGTTCTCTCACGTAACCAGATCCTGATGTTTAAGCAAATTATTTTTTGAAATACATTTTATCATATTTCATAAGGCCTAAGCCTTAGTTTTCTCTTAGAACTATGACAGACATATTCTGCCAGAGGGATGCTTGTTTATTCAAACTTCAGTAGCATCGCTCGACTGAATTTCCATTCAGATCATTCCCATGACCAATAAACAGGCAATTTGCTGACTCCTAAGTGGTAAGAATTAATTTGAATTTCATGACAAGAGATACAGATCAGAGAGGAATAAATTAAGAAACACAATATATCTTCATACTCAGTAATAGGAGACTGCACTCTTTGTGGTCCCTAGGCAGCTATAGCACAGCAGCAAACTTAGCAGGGTTGGCCATGCAAACACAAACTTGCTGTATCTGGCAGGCAGAAAGGGCCCACAGTGACGTCTATGCTGCCAGGACTACACTTGTAATGGTACTCAGTCACACTTGCTTTTTATCAGGCATGAGTGCACCTACAATAGTTGCAACTCTACCTCAACTGCTTCTGTGACTGCATGAAGAACCTTTACAGAACACATTGTTTTTTCTGTGTGACATTAAATGACAAAGGTAGGAAAAGAAGTGAATAAATGAAAACTACGTTAGCACAGACTTGTTTTTATCAAGCATTGCTTTCCCCACCATATATTTTTGAACAATAGAAAGTTTCATGTACCCACTAAAGATCAGTGCTTGAAAGCTGAAGCCAAATGAATTCAGACAAATCCAGGTACAAAATGAGGAACTTGTTTAAGAGAAATGTGATTAACCACTGCATAACTTGAATAGCTTAATGGATTCCCTGTTACCAGTGTTGTTTGGATCAAGATTGGATTTTTTTCTAGAAATGCACATAGTTCAAGCAGTTTCTCAGCTCAAAGCAGAAGTAAATCATAAAAGCTCCCAGCTCGCCAAGAGAAGGTGTCAGTCAGACAAGATGAGAACAACCCACCCTCAGGCACCACAATGCAGTTCTGAAGTTGCCTTTCACACAAAAACAGCACCAATATTATGCACCTTGCTGAGCTATGACTGTACATTAGGTCTCCATCCTTATCTACCACATCATCCTTATCTACCTGGTCACACCAGCTCTACTTATTCCGTAGTCAAAGCAAGTGCAAAAGAAGGTATTTCCTGAGCAAACACATTCTTTTTGTGAGGTGAACAGGTGGGAGAATCCCATGGACCACATTTGGCTTGTGCGTCACCAGAAGAACCACAACAGACTAGATTCTTGCAATCACTCATCTTCTGATATACAAAGATGTTCAAATTTAGGTCCATCATGTCTTATAAATGTACTTACAGTCCAGTCTGGATTGAGGCAATGAATTACCACAGCAATAAAGTATCAGTATGAGTTCTGGGAAGCTGTGGAAGGAAGGAATGAGCTGATCATCTGGTAGAGAAGATGAGATGCTCCTACCATTGTCAGAGAAAATGAAAAAAAAACCACGCTCCTGAATTGGAGCAACAGCTTATCAATAGTTATGAAATACGGGATAGGATGGATAGGATAGGGATACTGGTGCTTTTTGCACTAGAAGCTCAGGTGAATGAATTCTAGTCCAAGTTTTGAAACTGCAAAGTAAATAGCTCTCACATACACTGAACGATCCATCACTATATTGTCATAGTGCCACTCAGAGATCAGGCCTCTGCTGGGCTAGGCACAAACAGACTGTCTCATAACAATAAATTGCTCCTTGGGGCTCAGGCACAAACAGCAAGCAATATAACTATCACCTGGCAGCTGATTAGCAGTAACCTTCCTTGTGTGTGCTCTCAGCCCACGGCAAATATAAGGTAATTTGGATTAGTCTAGTACTTACTGCCTGTGAGCTGCTGCTTAACGGCTCATGCATCTAAGCTCCCCATGATTTCTTCTTTATCAAGTAGGTACAAGCTCACTGCAATCATTAGGCATGCAAGCTGCACTTCTTTACATTAATTATGCCAGCACTTTTCAGGCAATGCAGCTTTTTTTTTTTTTTTTTTTTTTTTTTTTTTTTTTTTTTTTTTTTTTGTGATGCAGGAGCCAAGAGTGTTTGGAGAATACAGAATATTGTCTGGTGCTTTCAGAGCACTAAGATCTTTGCCTGTTGGGAATCCACATCTAAAACTGCAATTCCAATCAGCAAAACATTCTGACTACAGGATCAGATACATTGAATTCAGTAATAGAAACCAGTGAATGGGTCAATGTTATTTCTGCAGGTTGGTCCTTGTATTATAGGACACAGTGCCAGATATTGCTCTGATTTTAAGTGCATGCATCCTTGCTCCTAAAAGCAATCCACTAAATATCTACAGGTCACAAGCTGAATTGAACTTTCTTTCCAGAAAGGCTTACCAGCAGTCTTAGAAATCTCATCCTTAGGAAGCTGTCTCCCTAATGGACCACATTTTGAACTTCTTTTCCTCCTTTGTGGCCAATTCTACACAAATCCTCTTTCCAAAAGATATTTATATCCTTAAAGCACACACAGGAGAACTTTCCTGTCCATTCATACATAAGTCTGGATTTGTTTCTTTTAATTTTTCCCCTCAAACTTTAGTTCTTTAAGTCACTCAAGACACAGGAAAGTTTCTGCTCTACAAGTAAAAGAAGTTTCACCAGTTTCAAAGAATTTGAAAGCAGATGTTTTGTCACATAATGCAATTAAAAATCCTGTGGTGCTGCATCTCTGTCTTTGCAGGGAGGAATGCTGTTTTCCATTAAGCACTGATGAGAATTTCTTCCTATTGACTCCTCTAGGAACTGTTCTCAAACCCTAAGGAGGCTCTGCTTTACCAGAAGCATGAAAATCCTCTAGATATGTGATATCAGCTCTGAAGTTCCTAACTTAACTCAGATGGTGATATCCCACAGAGCAGCATGATGAATTGGAGACATATTTTCCACTAAGTATCATTTTCAGGAATAAAAACACAGAAGGTACAGAAGATGAACTTTTCTTAAAATGCTACAGTGGAAATAAACCTTGTGATAAATAATCACTCAAAGGATTAAAAATCTCTGAAGAACATGCATGGAATAAAAATCATCATGAAAATATAGTTATATTTTTCTGGGCCCTACTTCTTTGAGTTCAATTGTTTTCATTTTTCAGATAGAATTCCTGGCATCTCTTCCTTTCAGTGATCATGAACATCACAAACTGAAGATTTCAAAAATATTCTGGGAGATTATACAAAAAGAGTCATTCTTTTGTGTATAAACTGATTTACTTTGCATAGAATACTTAAATATTATGTAGGCCAGAGACGGCATTATTTTCTACCATGAGGACTAACTCTTTGGAAACAAGATACTTGGATTTTTTTTGCTCCTTTTGCTCCTTTGAATGTTTAATTATCTCTGAAAGGTCCTATAGCTGCTGCAAGACAGAAAGTATCTTTGAGTCCATAAAAGGTAGGGTTTTGGTTAGTAAAATGCCTTCTGAAAGGCGACACTTTCCATCCCGACAGATTATTCTAACCCTCTTCTTTCCCTTTTTGAATTTAGCCTAAATTAGATTTTTCCTGCCAAAATTATTCATAAACTCAGGACATCTTTGAAAATTTTATGGCAATGGAGGCGTGCATTGTTGGGGGGGGGAGTGGGGGGAAAGAACAAAAAACCCCGTTATCTTAAAAAATTATTCACCTAAGTCTACCTAAGTGCCTCCACGTGTACAACAGCCTCTCTGTGCCAGATATTATGTGAACACCAACAGAAAGGCTCGACTGAAAATGATTTATTGTTAGAATATGATACAAAAGACAGGCAGCTGTATACAAATACATAGTCCATTGTGGAAATGGGACAGAGGTTTGCTGATCTAATCTCCTAACAAGTCAGACAGAAATTATCACAATGTGCCCTTTGCTGTGAGAGAAGAATCCCGGCTGCTCAGGTCACCAAGTCACTACATGTTTGTAAAGTCCCTTAATAGCTGTGAAACTACTTAAAAAAAAAAAAAAAAAAAAAAAAAAAGGGCACCCATTTCCTCTGCAATTTCTGGTTCTTACACAGAATAAGAACTATTCTCAGTTTCTCTGTTAGCTCAATAGACTGATCAAAATCTCCTATTTCTAACCCACTCATTCTTTTCCCTGGAGACTGTTTGCTGTCATATAATAGTATCTCTGATTTTTCTGCTTCCTTTTTAATATAAGGTTGTTTTTGTATACATAGTAGTCTGAGGACATAAAAGAGACAAGTTTTGTAGTTGACTGGAAGTCATCTTCCAGTCAATTGCAGTAAGAAAGGTTTCAAATTTGAAGGAATCATGTACTTGAAAGTTGTTGCTCCACTGTATCAGTTACTCTGGTAGAAGATACTACTGCTCTCCAGAAGCCCTGTATTGGTGGTCTATACAGAAATGATATGGCCTAATATAACCTTAAATCATCATTCTTGTCATTAAGCACACAATATTTTTCAACACAAAGGCCACTGCCTTGTGACTGAATTAAAAACTCAAAGAAAGTTGTCCATATGATTCACAGCAACGTGCATGGCCAAAATGAAATGGTATACAGCAAATGAAGTATTGACTTAGAAAGAAAGAGGAAGGACAGTTTCAAGACTGTTCATTAAGCAAGTGGACTGACACTCTGAAAACTCAGATGGTTTCCCTCTTTATCATAGAACCATATTCTGTGATGCTGGGAAAATTACTTAAGCTGAACGCTGCTAAATGAACATTACAAATATTTCTTACAGATAGTTCTTTATGAATATCTAATTACACATAGTTCCTTATGAGCATCCACTTAGAGACTTGTGATACTATTTATAGAAATGCTGAGTGCTTAGCATTATTACCAAAGAGAGTTGTGCTTTGAACTCCATAAAACTAGTCCTTATATTCTCTATATATTGACACTGGTCCCTCAGTTCCCCATCTATAGAACTGTAATAAAATCCTCCTCACCTAGAAGCTGTTCTGTGAAAATAAATTCATTAGTATTTGAGAAACATTCAAATACTGTGGTAGTAAATGCCAGAGAAGTGTCCATGGAGAAGTTAAGCAGATTCTGATCAGAGTGCACAAATTAAAGCCTAAGGCCACAGATTAAACAACGGGGTGAGAATGAAACATTGAAGAGCTTTTCATTAAATTCCTGTGAGCACTGAAAGAGGGGTCATAAGAAAAACAAAAACAAAAGAACAAACAAAGAAACAAAAAGCCCCACAATGTCATATAATTATTAAAGACTAGTATGAAGCATTGAAGAAAACTAGAGTAATAAATATAAGAAAGAGGCTTGAATGGATTCACCAGCAACTAATTTTGGCATTGCTTATACTTTCTGAGTGCTTGACATGGTGATGATTTCTCTGATGAATATTACAATACCTGAAATATCTCTGAAAAACCTATATCAGGTACTGAGATGTTAAAGCCATTTGAGTAATCAGCAGATAAATTAGCTCTGAGTAATGTGAACGAGCAGCAGATAAAAGCTGGCACTGCACCAGCGCAACACAGTGCTTTTAGTACATGGAGTACTGCACTGTGCCATACTGTGCAAAGGGACATACGCTTGATACGAGGGAAGCAAATCCCATGGCCAGACAAGGATCTGGAGAGGCCTCGATATAGATCACAGTGTGCTTGGTGGCACATGAAATTCCAGCTCAGATACCCATGAGAATTCGGAGTGTTCAACATATATTAGCACTTTCAAGCAGTATAAGCTGCCTAAGCTGCTTGATCTTTGTTTAGTGCCTTCAGAAGTATAAAAAATAAAGGCAGAGTTTTTAGTGCTTCACAATTTGGACATTTTGTTGGATGAATCACTTCTATCGTAATGCCTTTTAGCCCAGGGCTTAGAAAAAACATCAAGAATAGAAAGCACAAGTGAGATTATAGGATATAATAAGAACGCTTCATCTTCGCAGCAGAGTCGAAACAATATCAGATGGTTTTTATTACATAACCAATATCTTCTGTAAAACGTACCCAATACTGCACAGAGATTTAAAAGCTTCTAAAAAATTAAACAGTGTCCAGGAATAGAGCCCAGCTCTGCAACTCCCAGTCACGTGCTATAACCATGATTTTCTTACTGTTCTTGTGCAGCATGTGTTCCCTCTGCTGCTGAGATAACTGGAGATTAGTTTAATCATTCCCATAATATCAGCAGGCCAATGACCCATGCTCTAAAACACGTGTGCCCAAAGAACTTCTACTTCTTTGTGAGGGGCTGTCAACTGCATCCTCTGTCTCTACCTGCACAGATACAGCATCACCATCTCTCCCTCAACATCCATTTCAGAAAGCACTGCTTGTACCATTCCCCTCTTGCACACTCCAAAAAGCGATGGGGGCCTTCTCTTCTGCAAATGCCAAAAGGATTGGTATGGATCTCGCTGTGCTAGAGTAGTTTTGCTCCATTAAATATCTTCACACGTATGCATCACACTGCCTTATTTGAAGAAGTGGCTGCATTAGTTTTAAACAAGTCTGTGCTGTAGGTCAAGTTTTCAAAAGTGCTCAGGGCCAGAAGCAATAAAGAACAGAGCTGCTTACAAGTCAGGAACTGTCACTCCTACATTAGCAACATTTTCAGCCCACTGTGAGCTTGAAAAGCCAATGGTAGGAATAGTGAGGGAAACAAGCTAACGGGAATTGCCTGTCACCTGTGGAACCACTTTATGGGCAATTTTCACTAGTTGACTGATGAAGAAGAGAGTCCTATTCTTGCCTTCCACTTGAGAGCTCTGCCCACTGAACCACATAGCCAGCATTGGCCTCCTTTCAGTCTCCTTCCCACCTCGCAAGCCTCCCTGATATCAAAAAGAGAGAGGATAATCCTTTTGAGCCTGCAGCCAAGAGCAGACTAAAAGATTAACCCAGGAATTAACACAGATTTCTCCCTGATTGGATGACTGGCACGACTGCTAAAGCATTACGTGGTACAAGTGAGCAGTTTCCCCTCATCCCACCAGAGCTTCAAAAGCAATCACTGTTTTATAAGGGACTCAAACCTCCTGATGTGTAAACCCACTCTGAGCACACACAATCTCAATGAATCATAGAAGGATACTATAGGTTCCTAGGTAAAGGAAAATACTAAACCGACTTCTGCCCATCTTCTGGTTCATAAGGAGACATAGATGGTCTTGAGATCTTCCACCCTGAAATTTTGGTCACACAGCAACAGCAAAATTCTTGTATAGGGAACTCTTTGATCAAAAGGGAAAAAAAAAAAAAAAAAAAGAGATATTTAAAATGGTCAGCCAAACTCTGAAGTTTTCTGAATCATTTGTATGTAGGAGCTACTCTCCTCTTTCAGATACACAAATCTGCAATTCACATAATCCGGAGATCATTTGTATTCAGGTTACACTGCTGTGGTCCTATCATATAAAACAAACAACTGTCTGATATTCTTCCAATCGCCTCTCAGCCCTCAGCTTTTCATTTGCATTCTGTCTCCATTACTTAGGTAGGTAAAGTACTGTGCATAGAAGACTGATATTCTGTGTGGAAAAAAAATAGAGAAAAAAAGCACCTTGGAGAAACAACATCGCAGAACTCTACGTAAGTGTGTAGAACTCTACAATACGGGAAAGAGAATTGCTCTGAGTTCTAACATCTACAAGTAAAAGGCATGTAAACGCTGCTGTCCTTGTAGAGACAGGCCTCAACATTTTGACTCTTGAAATAGAAAAGTCTTTAGCCTACACAAAGGGTAGCTAGAAATCTTGAAAGAATGATTAAATGCCTGGTAAATTAGCGAATCTTGAATAAACCTGATTAAAAAAAAACTTAAAAATGTGTGCACAGGATGAACTGTGCATAAACCTGCATAACCTACTTTGCTGCAATAACTATTTGCATGGATATTGGGTGTAATCATAGCTTTTATTTATATCAGGAGATATTACTGGAAGATGTTTAGTCTGCGTAATTAAAACTGAAGTTCCTGTTACAGAGGAGAAGTAGAGACTTCTTCATTGGCTGCATCAGCAAAATATAATTGGATTTAGTCACAGGAAGGGACTTCATGGTATCTCTGCTACCAAGGGCAAGCATACAATTCCATAAAAACAGAATTATTGAGAGTCCCCGTAAAGCCTGTTATGACTTTTATCTTTGCCCACTCTTACTAGAAGGTTCTTCTAAAACTTCAGTGCTTGAGACCTTAGAAATCTTATAATTTCCAGTCTAAATCAATTTATGGACAGAATACAATCATTTATTCTTATTCCAATAGTATTCTTCAACTTAAGAAACTGTACTTTCTCCCTGGCAAGGGGCCCATTGACCTGAGTAAGTGAGAAGCAGTGACTATAGAAGTTGAATGAGAAAAATCCTGGGAGTGACTGACAATGAAACTTTCTTCTAGGTAGATATTCAGAGAACAGACAAGTTCTTCATTTCCACCATCACCAGCAAAGGGGAGAGAGCAAGTCATAGAGAAGTCTAATCTCTCACTTAAATAAGAGAATTCTTTAAGCATTAACAGTCTCTCTACCTTTCAGCAGGCACATGCATTTCCATTTAGGATCTCTGAAGATTTCATCACTGTAGGGTAAGGAATAGATTTTGATGAATTTCCTGAGAGTGATGTACCTTGCTGAAGTGCCCTGAGCTCCAAGACAAGAAAAGTGAGTACTAACTATGGTAGATATTTATTTTTAGGTTTTATCAGCAAATTCACCAACAATAATAGACAAACTCTCTATTAATTACACTAAAAGCAGCAGTCAAGTCTCTTCATCTAATGTTAAAGATTCTAAACATCCAGACTGAGTTTAACAGGTTAATTCTCTAGCAAATTGGTTGCTCATTCACCAAAAAGTAGTCTCCTCAACACATCTCTCCCTGGGCATTCATAAAATAAACAGAAGAAAAACTTAAAATGGAAGCATCCATATTCTCTTTTCTCTTTGCAAAGCCACAGATAGCCAGTATGAAAGGAGGAGAGAGAGACAGAGAGAGAGGGAGAGAGGAAAGGCAGTCCCTAATTCCCAACATACATTTTACAATGAGATAATCAATCACCCTTCTTCTGTTTATAGAAATGCCTCAAATAGAACAGAATGATCCTGAAATGGTTCATCACTCACAAACATTTCATGAAAGTGGATTTGGTTTTTGGTTTATGATATAGCACACTGGAGGAGATGAGTTTCCTAGATGAAATACAGGCAGTACACTTGAAACCAATTTCCTCTTTTCTGCTTTCTGATGGTGTCCAAGGCATTGGATTAAAGAAAAACACAGGATCAGACTGCTCCCAAAATCAGCCACACAGATTTCACTTGCCATTGCTAGATACACTGACTCTTGTACAACTGATCTACATTGCATTGTGGCAAACTGGGAAAAAAATCTTCTCACACACATTGCTATTACTTGTTCTTTAAGTAACTTTAAATATAAAGCCTTGCATTTTATTAATCTTTCCCTCAATTAATATCTATCTTAGCATTCAACCTCTCCCATTCAATCAATGCTGACCAAATCTTCAATAAAGGCACCTGGAGCCTGCTGATTAAGTTGTCTCCCAGAAGCCTTGCTAATAATATACATTTGGAGTGCTTTTAATCATTTTATGAAGTTAAGAAATTCTCATCAATTGAACTCCAGTGGACCACAGAGAAATTTTATGGCTCGTCACCAATCTAGATCAGGTAAAAGGAATGCAGAACAGTGCATTTCAAATTAAATTACAGTTTTTCAGGTTGGACTGGCACAATCTGTCTTTAGCAAAAGCCTTTTGTGGGTCTTTCAATCCTCTGATTCACAGTGCTGCTCCCTACATTTTTTACTACATTGCACAGTTAAAAAGCTGAGTATGGCATTCTCACATATCTTTCCAGTCCACTAGTGTTCTGCTATCCTGCCAAATGCACAGTTCCAGAAAAGCTTCAGCTCAGCATCAGACAAGAAGAAATAGTGAAGGAACATAGTTCTAACTTGAGGGATTTCACATGCAGATTTAGAGGGTGAGATTAAATTGACTTTAACCTCACTCTTAACCTTCTTTTCTCTCAAGTGCTGTGAGGCATTTCTTCTTTCCACCTCACCCAAAGAGAGTAAAGCCACGACAAGGTGGCACTGTTGCAATGAGCAATGAGGTATCTGCGAGGGAAAGACCATAGTTAAAACAGTGAGGTCATGACCCAACATGAGATTAGCTGATCTCCTCCCCTCTTTCTCTCCTCTAATATCAAGTTTGCCTCAGTCCCTGAAGCACAGGTTATGGAGAAGCATATATATCATTTGCTATTGCCTGAACTGCAGAAAGAACACAAAAATAAGACACGAAGATTGTCCTTTAGGCCATGTTTGCATATCCTCTGAATTTACTTCCTGGGAACATGCCAAGTGACTTTCCTTGAACATTCGTAGGAACTGAATTTCAGTCCACAATGAATTCAAATGCTCGTAGGTGGTGAAATCTCAGCTTTCTGTGAGCTTTCTTACCAGAAACCTGACCCTAGTTCATGCTACCAACTCTATCCCTGCAGACCCACATTAATAGATCTGAACAGAGTCTACCAAAATAACTGAGATTCAAGGATAAAGGGACTTACAGAACATGCATTTCAGGTTCAGACCTCACATCTGAATAGCAACACATAATGGTAATGAACTAGTGAAGATGAAGATGAAGATGAATTTGAAAAGCCACATAATACAACTGCAGTCACTTAGGAACATAGGTTGCACTAGATAATGGGAAGCTCTGAACTCCCACCCATGGCTCCCAGAAGCTCAGGAGACTCTCCTTGGGACTTCTCTAAAACACCGATACCAAATATACAATTCTGCACAACCCTGTAACAAAAATATTGCTGATCTAGGTAGCAATTATACCCAGAAGGTTTATATTCTGGATAGAATGAAAATGGAAACAAAAAATGGAAAAAGAGAATATGTGTATTAATTGCCAAAATATACCCTGAATTTGTTATTGGCAATACAAATATTTCATAAAGACTTGTTTTTCTAAGGACTCTACAACATTACCTAAGTAGTCACTAATGAAACATTTATTAAATTGCTTCCTAATGGCAAATAATGTTATGTGTTTTATACAGCTAGTTTTTTAGGTAGCTATAAATCATATGAAAGACATTTTATACAATATAGCATGTGAAACATCAATAAAAGAAATATAAACATATGAAAAACTTAATGCATTATAAAGAAAAGAAAATACTGGTGAAAGTGGTTATATTTTTTTTCATAGTACCAAAATATGTAAAAAATAGCATGCAACATTTCACCTCCAGAGATGACAGAACACTTGATCAAGATAAGGATGATAAAGATGATTCAGTAAAATATGAGATTAAAAGATTCCCTTCTCCCATATTAGGGAAAACCTGTCCTCCTGCCAAGACAGGACATTCCTGACAAGGAGGACAAAGATGAAATGACAGATGTGGAATATTTTGTCTCAGATACAAAAAAATACTTTTTCCTTACAGCAAAAGAAAAAAAAAGTATGCATATATTTCTTTTTCAAAGCAAAATTTATCCTATCTTGATTTCCTATCAAGATGCTTACAGGATCAGAGCTTGCATACAGCTCTCTGCCTCATAGCTTTCTCCTTTCTTCTTTCTTCTTTCTTCTTTCTTCTTTCTTCTTTCTTCTTTCTTCTTTCCTTTCATTGTTCTTTGTCTCTTTTTCATTCTTCTACTGCTTCCCCTTGCTTTTGGACTCTGCCTCATTCTTTCTCCCAGTGGCAAATTAAACTGAAGACACCACTTGAAAAATTCACATCCAGCCTCACAGCCAGTGCATCAAGGCAATGTGTTCTTTCGGGCAAAGAAGTTGTTTCAGAAAAGTTACAACATGCTAAAGCTGCCAAAATGATGATACCACACACAAGACAGACAGTCTTTCAGAATAAGATAAAAGAAGCCCTAGAGACAGCATCTATAAATGATTCCATTCTGCCCTTCTCTTCACATATATACTTTATTTTTTTCTCTCAGTGGCCTTTCCCACTTTCTTAGGTAGATGACTTTTAACCCAAGCAACCCTTCCATCTCTCAAGAGTCTGAAATGCATGTTTACACTCTCCCAGGACTAAACTTGCCACTTTACCACATTAGCTCACATTTCCATCTCTGACGACTTGTGGCATGTTTTCTCTCATCCAACAACCACTTTCTTTTATATGACACATAGCACTTTAGCAGCCAAAGCACAATAGTCTGATAACTACTCATCCAGCATCATGTATCTTCTTATTATCTGCTACATTATCCTTATCTAATTGCATGCACTTTGGCTCAAACTGACATTTTCAAAACTACAGATGCTTATTAGCTTTTCTTAGCTAGAAGAAAAATGTGCATTATAGTGATTATCAGCTCCTGGCACTGCCTGTGAAACATTGTAATGAAACAGACCTTTAGCCCACCATAAACAAGCACAATCAGGCCTGTTTTAGTTATTAGCAATGTTCCCACAAATGTTTCCACTTTCAGAATTAATGACAGCACTGCTAATTATTAATAATCTCATGTTTCTATGGGTTTCTTTTAGCCTGAAGCTTTTAGCCAAAGGCAGAAATGATTTAATTCTGCATTACCACAGCAAAGCCACAGGTGAAGTCAAGACCTTGAATCCCCTATGGTGTCCAACAGCTGCCAGTCCTGCCCTCTGAAGGGTAAGTAACTTGCTAAAGGTCATGCAGCAGGTCAGTAGCAGACCCAGGAATATCAGACTTTCTTAATGCTCAATCTGTGCTACCACAGGTCCAGGCCACCTCAACCAGACAGTATAGAAATGTGCCCATAAATCAGTGAGATCTCTCCACTGCCTAAAGAGCCCTCATCCAAGCATACAGAATCCTCATGTGGATGGTATAAATAAGACAAATAAAATAGACAGGTTACTGTGATCCTAAACCTTGGCTGTGTCAGTCCTTCTTCATAGCCTTTGTTTGCAATGAATCACTGTACTTGTTTTGACAAGTATTGTTTGTGCTGCAGTTCGCAGGAGAATGAAGCAGCTGTTGCAGCAGAGCTCAAATTATCAGCGACACCATTGTGAAGCACTATAATACCTTCAGCATTTTCTTCAGGTGTCCCCTCTTGTATTTGGGATTACAAAAGCCCAATCTAAATATAAATATATATAAAATATAGGACAGAGAGACATAATGAGGAACTGTATCAATAAAGTGTTTGTATTCCCTGCACCTAACAGCAACACTGGTAGAAGTGGAGATGTTTCGTTCACTATAAACCATTTATGTCTCTATGGCAACATCACTGTTGATTTCTACAGCATTCCTATCAATACTGTGATAAGTGTTTTGTCATTTAAATATTCCCTTTCTCTCCTGGCATCTAAAGAAAATAGGAGGAACGGAAACAAACAAACCATATTTAATACAGATAATCCAGAACGAGAAGAAGGGATTTAGGAAAAAATGATAAACAAAAAAAAGAAGATGTGATTCTACAGTCACACGCAACTTAATCCCACGAGCAATCTGTGCAAATCTCAGAGCTGTGTATGCAATAAACTTATCTCGGGACAATCAGTTTCTTATGTAAGGGGTCAAGCACAGTACCAAGAGGGAAAGGCAGCCAACTATTCAGGCAGTTCCCAATGTTCTCCTCTCTCTCTCCATCATAGGGCTCATGTTCCTCTGGAATATGAGATAATTCTACCTGCCTGTGCTGGGAGAATGTCAGGGAAGGCAGGACACAGATGGAACTTTCACTCTTCAATATCTGAGGGCTAGTCACTGTGGAGTGGACAGAGAGGGGCCATCTGAAGTTTCTTCTGGGAAGGATCCATCTCTAGGCGCCGAGGAGAGAGAGATAAGGTCATCAGAAGCCATCTGTCAAACGGGGAGGAAAAACTGACTCATAGCTTCCCAGAATTGCAAACAAAACTGAGCTTTGCTCCCATAAGGGTGGAGGTAGGTCTGGTAGAAAGGAGAAAGGAAGACCTGAAATGCACTTTTGGCCTCTATGGCTATTGAGGCACTGGTAAGACTTGGGATAAAATGGAAAGAGCCATCTAGGAGGCACCTCTCAAACAATCCTACTTGCCAGAAGCACTTGCTTCATCTCCACAGACACAAAATCTACATGACCAGGCTCTGCAAACCACTGACAACACCCTTGAGAAGGAGAATCAGGCAATAACCGTCTTCCCATTGCTGCACAGATGCCTAATACATCCTCTCCCACTGCCCCCTGACAAAATGCAAGGAAAAGTAGCAGGGATACAGTGTAAACCTACCACTGACTCCACTCAGTGTCTTCAGATCTGTGCTCTGTAGACTGCAGTAACATCTGCAATTGCTCAGTCTCTTGGGGGTTCATTAATCTTCTGACCAAAACACACAAGCTGTTTTCTTCAATATAGAGTTGCAGCTCATTTTAATGAAAAATAAGGAACACCACATATATATTTCTGTCATACAGACTTCAAAATAAATGATTGTGATATGACCAGAGCTAAAATTACCAGGCATTTCCCACTACCACCTTTCCATTTCCTGTAGTTCTATACTTCCAATATAGCCAGGTTGGGAAAAAGTCTAGGATTTGATGCCTGCCTAGAGTCCAATCTATTCAAAATGCCAGAGTAGATGCTACTGACAAATACAGAAGAAAAAAGAGACACCCATCACTCCCTCCCCTGAAAATAATTTATAAATAAACAGTACTATCCTTCTTTTTTGATTGCTTAAACCTCCCTCTTCCCACAGAAATCCAAAACCCTACAACAGGTAGAGGAAAACCTGAGGTGTCTGAAACGTCATATGAAGACCTTCTTTAATGAGTGCTTGAGACAGCAAATAATTAAGTGTGTCAGGCTTCACAATCAGTGTTATGCCTCTAAGAACATCCCTGGCAATCAGTAGAATTATTTGTGTTCTTAAAGCCCCTGCAGCTCACACCCGGAAACTGCAGGAGCTCACAAAGCTGAGACACAGCAACCACCACACTGTAATTAAGTGAACATGGCACTACCCTCTGAGTCAAAAGAAATGGTGCTCATCCAGCTCTGCCATTGCCTTCATGCTGAGGCACATTGTCTCTTAGACAATGTGTCAATGCAGCCTCTGATTTTCCATGTGCGAAGTGAAGATAATAATATTAAATGCATTTTTAAAAGACACAGAGACAACAATTGGAGGAGTCTATGTAATAGCAGAGCTCTACTAACAAGCGCTGTGTTTAGAGGAAAATCATTTACCCTACGCAAGTGGTAAGCAATTAGAAATGTGTTCAGTGGAAATCTAGTAAGTTTGCCAGCAGGATTCAAAAGTCTTGACGTCTTTCACATTACCTCATACTTCATTCTTTGCTTAAGCAAGAACATCAGGTGCTCTCAGCTGACTAGTACCAATGTTTTTAGCCATTTTCCTGAAATAGTGCAGCATTACCTACAGCCACCAAAACAAACCCTGGATAAGAGTCTATTTGTGGTACTGTGTTTCCTTTCCCCATCAACTGTGGGGGAGCTTCTAAATTCCTTAATGTCCCAATGAGAAACAACACAGCTTATCATCTTGGGAGGGAAGCTTTTGGCTATGAAGAATGGGTGCTTTGGAGGCTCAGCTTTTGTGACTAGCTATGCACAACATAGGCAAGTGTTTCACTGCTTTCCCACCCTTTGCTTGCAATGTGGACTGCTCTCTCCCCCCTCTCCCTTTCTCCCTGGATTCATATTACAAAGCCCCTGAGGCTCAGCAACAGTGCTCCTCTCTGCTGTAATCTTTGATAAGACTTTCAAGTGCTATTGTAACAAAAAAAAAAAGTGAAAAAGCTCTCTACCTCAAAGTGCTTAAAAGCAGAGAAGTAACTAAAACTCCAGCTGAATGAAGGAGATGAAGGTTTCCAGACACTCTACAGGTGGGAAGCCAGTGAATAGTGCATTTTTCCTCTCCATAAAAAAAAAAAAAAAAAAAAAAAACCCACAGCCCATTCAGAACATCTCACTGGGCTGCACTGCTGCCCTCTCCATCTGTTCCTACCTACACTGCTCTGTGCAGTGAAACATGCAGGTGCACGCTGCCACTTCCATATGCATTCCCACTCTCATTATTAGCTGCATATGGCACTAGAGCACTGCGTGACACTACATTTCCTCATATGGTCTAATGCACAGATTCAATATGTGTTCTTTAATTCAGTTTACTCATCCACACTGAATCTCATTACTACTACACACATAAAAATAAATGTCGTTTAATGACTACAGGTAACATTTTCAAAGATGCAGAAGTGCAAGGAGCCTGTTATTCTTCTACTGAATGCATGCAATAGGTCAGTGACAGACCCAGCAACATCAGGTTTTCCTAATGTACAATCCAGTGTGGTGGCAGAGCACTGTGTATAAATATTTAGGCATCTAACTGGGAGTTGGATTTTCCAATATATCTTTTTGGATTGGACCATGAATCAATTAAAAAAAAAAAAAAAAAGAGATTTACAAAGCTACGTGATTTTTGTGCTTTGGAAAACTTGCACATTATCACTCCATACAAGTGTTAAAGGTTTTTGGGAAGAGGTTCTTCTTTGCTTTTTTTGGAGAGAAGACATACACTTTCATAGAAGAAAGAATTCATTTTCCCTTCCTTCTCCCATGCTTAAATATGGGACTACTTAAAACCATTGTTGAACCAGTTTTGACGAACATTAAAAATAAACATTGCTCCCTAATGGAGGGAGAGAGTGCTGCCAAATTTCCAACAAGTCAATCTAACCTAGAGAAAGCAGTAATGAATTGCAAATAACCCTAACATATAGGACTATGTAAACTAATGGTTGGTGTTTCACTATGAAATGTAATGTAATGTCAAGTGCTCTATAGAAACAATGTAATCAAGACACACTGCCACCCTTTGGTCACAGGATGAAAATGCATGTATGTCGCATCAAAGTACTGGAAGCCATCCTGCACAGCATTAAACAAAATTCCAATAAAATCAACTTGAAATTACTGAATTTTAAAGAGAGAATTTCTTGGACCAGAAAATTTATAAACCTATTAGTCCCCATTAATGTAAAGGATTCTATTACAATGTCTTCTAACTCTCAACGGGCATTTTCTAAGCTGCAATGAGTCCCCTCAGGTGCTCATAGTCTCTTCTTCATGGCCTTTTATGAAATCA
Source organism: Nothoprocta perdicaria (assembly GCF_003342845.1). NCBI lineage: Eukaryota > Metazoa > Chordata > Aves > Tinamiformes > Tinamidae > Nothoprocta > Nothoprocta perdicaria. The sequence goes on along the minus strand of NW_020456254.1, from coordinate 42,493 downwards.
AATCATTCCAAAGAACAGAAAGCAGCACACGTTTTTTTTCCCCCAGACCTACAGCCCACCATGCCCTGGGAATCCCTTTAGAAGACATTACAAGATGCTCTGACCTAAGGCTTGGTGTTTTGTTTCTGTACTTTGTTTTAGCTTCAACTAGCTGAGGAGAAAGAACATAAGCTGAGTACTCTACAGAAGTTATCCCAATTTATTGTGCATTTCACTACTATTAGAGACATGAGTCAGCTTCTTCACACATTTATTCCTGAACACTTTAAAACACATTTTCTCTGGCAGATTTTTTTAAATGCATGTATCACCATCATCACAGTTAGTAAAGCATGCAGAAACAAAGGCTAATTCTATACTGGCAACAAATATCATAAGACTGTCTAATGCTAAAATTAGCTATACAGCCAAATATAGAAAACATGTGACCTTAATATTAGGTGACATTACTCTTAATCACAAAATATATTATTGGCTTCCTTGCAAATTAAAAAAAAAAAAACATGATTTTTTTAAGACTTATAATTATTTATTTGGGGAAAGCTCTGATTTTTATTAATTTCAAAAGGTAGGCTTACAGAATGTCAGTAGGATCTAATTTTACTTCTATTGAAAGTACTACTCCCACTGCTTTTAATCCTAACGATTGTACGAAAACACAGTTCAGCATCCAAGAATCCAACAACAAGCAGCAGCAGAAGAGACCATAGTAGTTCCTGCAAAACCGGTAGTTTGGATATGTAGACAGAGTTTTAATTAACAGGTTACTATATTTTACAGTAATTTTAGAATTCCTGTAGCCTTACCAAACCCTTACTAAAATAAAGTAAAATCATTCATCTGCTTGGAAAAGGACACACCATTTTTGAAACATCTGCTGCATCTTGGGCCTCAACCTTACTAAAGCACTACCCTTGACACACATTTCTCGAAGGCAATATTTCTTCCCAGGAGACAAATAATGAACTGAAAATTAACACTTTCAATTACATGCAACAGTGAGCCTCACATACCAAATTACATTTTTTTCCTATATTAACGGCTTTGAAACTCTGCTTCTCAGACTCATTCTGTTAACAAATTATCTTTGACTTACTTAAATCTTAATTTATTCACAGACCGAAAACAGTTTTACTGAAGTATTACAAAATTATCATCATTTATATCTGAAGGAAAAGCTTCTTAAAACTTGAACCTATGTAAACAATCAATTGCAAAGCTAGTAAAGCACAATACATAGTGAATGTACTTTTAAGAAGAATGAAATGAAGAAAAAAATATTTGAAACTTCGTTATGGAAAGAATATTTCAGTTTTCACACTAACAATAGCTTTCCTGCTTTGAATCTTTCAATTTCTATATAGTCAAGTTTCTCCTTAAAGTTAGTAGTTTTGGCTAAATAGTGAAACTTAAGAATTCAACACAGGGGTCTTCAAGTTTCATGACATTTCAGTGGTGGGTTCAATATTTTTTACATAACTTATGATTCAAAAATTATTTTAAAAAGGACTTCTGGGATCATCATTTTATAGTCATTGCCTTATAAAATAGATCAATATTCTGTGTTCGAGCAAAGTGCTGAATTTCTTATGCACTTGATTAATGCATTGTTATCATCCCAGTAATTAAAAGGAGCCGGGTTATACACAATCAGCATGATACATCTTACTCAGCACCTCCTGGCAGTTGCCTGCAAAAATTAAACTCATTAATCACTGTGATGCCAAAGAATAAGCTTGGGAAAAATGAAAAAGCTATGTTTTACGGGAAAAAAAAAAAGTCAGAAGCCAATATTGAGGAACAAGATCTTCCACAATGCAGTATGGAAAGTATTAACCTCATCAATTTGAAAAGATAATAATGTTATGAAAAAATATTAATAATATGCTCCACCATCACACTAGATTTTTCATATATTCTGCATAGATATTGTATCATATCCAAATAAATGTGTTCAAAAGGCAATCCTGTAACAATACAAACCAAAAATGATATCAGAATTATGTTTACATCTGTTGCAATAATTTCAGTATCAACAGTGCCACAGAGTTAAAGTGGTTTCCAGGGGTACAGGACCTAGTTTCCTCATCTCTCTTCCAATAATAATGTGATTTTCTGATGAAGCTGATTTTTAACATGGAAAATTTATAACATTTAAACCAGATTTTATTCAAAAAAATGTTTTTTCTCATGTGCCTATCATAATTTTAAATGTCATAAGACCTAGTTAAAATATTAAAAAATGTCATGGGTTCTGCTTTACTACACTTTTATGTTACAATGTCTGCAACTCACTCTCAGTGGTGGATGAAAAAGAATAAGCAGCTGTCATATTCAATCAAGGCTTTCTTTATTTTTAATTTTGTTTAGCACAAAGCTACTGCTTCCTCTAGTATTTTTCCACCACTAGTACTTCCAGTGGATAAAATGCTTACTAACAATACTGTGACCTTCAAAGACAAGATCCGTTTTTTTTCTTAGCTATTTTGTATTGCATTGAGGTATGTACTAGTGTTTAAAAATACAGCACTGAATGCAGCAAATATGCTTCAGTACAGAAAGTCATCATCAATAAGCCCTAACACAACCTCAGTTCTTTTCTGATTTTTAATCACATGATTAAGTTAGGCAGAGAACTGTCTTGTCCTCATGTTTGTTTTGGTGCTTCCAAGTGTGGCCAAGCAACAAACTTTGTTTCTATTTCTAAGCTCTAGCTTGTCCTACTAAATTGATACTGAAAGAGGAAGGACAATGTATACGTTCCACTACAGCCTTTATCCAAAACAGCATCTGGAAGTTTAATCCCTTCAAAAAGGGATTTCCAGTGTGTTAAAGCCCTTCTCCACGATCAGCTACAGCACACGCCACTGGCACTCAGCACAAACAGACGGCCCTCCTTTACGCTTCATCCCCCCCGTCCTCGCCCGGTGCCTGCCTCACATTTTGCTTTCTCTTGGGAATTGTAGTGTATCACCCTGGGCTCCCGCTCTGCGCCGCGATCTCGCTGTGGCCAAGGTCAGGCCTCCGCGGCCGGCTCCGCGATACTCAGCACTGCGGACAGATCCGCTCTCCGCGCTCAGCACCGCGGACAGCTCCATCCCTCCGCACACTCTGCCCTGTTCAGCACCACGGACAGCTCCGTCCGCCGCCTTCAGCACCACGGACAGCTCCATCCGCCGCCTTCAGCACCACGGACAGCTCCGCGCCCTCTCCGCTCCGCTCCACTTTACAGGAGCTGCTGGCACTGTCTTTGCTGCGCCTGCAGCTTCCCCACCTGAACGAGCCCCCCGGAGAGCCCCCCTGCCTCAGGCTGCCCAGCTGCTACTAGCTGGGGTTGGGGTCACGTTCAAATTGCCTGACTCAGTCTACTGAACTTTCTCCAACAGTTGGACCCCTTAAGTAATAACTCACGTGAGGTATCCATCCACGTGTTTTTTTCAGCAATCACCCCCAATCCCTGTTTCTGCCTCTTTTATACACACTTCCTTGTGGGCCACCCCCAGGCACCTTTCCATCTGTGGACAGTACTGCACAATGATGCATTGTCCGTCCTTCCATCCCCCCGCCACACACAGACACACACACCACGGGAGAATAGTGGGGAAGAATAATACCTCTCCTTTTAATAGCCTATTAATAATAGTGATAATATTTTAGAGCCTGTCAGCATAAATAACTCGCACTTGCTAAACTGCGTCCTCTGCTTCTCGGCTCAGCGCTTCTGGTGATCAGAGAAGCGGCTCCAGACATCTGCCGTCTCCAAATCCAGAAAAGCGAAAATTAAAAGAGTCAGATAACGCGGAAAATGTGCCTGAGCCCAGCCCAGGCGGCGGCGCTCCGCTGGCTCGCAGCGACACCCAGAGGCCAGTCCCTCTGCGAGTCCCGTGTCCCCAGGCAGGCCGGGGAGGGTGTGCGGAGCCTGGCACCGCGACAGCGCCCGCGGCAGGGTCGTGCCAAGGAGCGCCCGTGCTGACAGACGGGAGTTCACAAGGAAAGAAAACACGAGTTCCAGTGTTTTCAGTTCCAGTCCAGTGACTATCATCACGGTAGTCACTTCGGGGACCGATTTGCCTTCTCAGTAAAGAAAGTGCACTTGGTCTATCGACCGTGAAAGTTTTTAAGAAAACAGGGAAAAAGGAAGGACAAGTCGCACAAGCTTCCTTGAGAGCACAACTCTCTCCTCCAAGAAAGGCAGAGCTACTACCTCGACTTGAAACTAGGATTTTCCTGCGAAGGTTTTCAGATCAAAATATGAGTCCAGTAGCAAGACTAGTGGTGCATCCCAACCGGGCAAGAAGTACTTTGGCCAACCCGAGCATTATTCCGAACTGCAGTCATTTGCTTTCCCTTGTGTGCTTCTGCATAGGCAAAGAAGCATTCCTATACCCCTCTGCAAACCTAACACCACAGCAATGACAAGGAGCCGCCCGGTTTGATCTACTGGCGGCTCTTCTTCATCTGCCCGCTCCCTAAATCCGCTCCTTCCGTCCCTGGCAGGACTAGGGGAAAGTGACCCAGGGTAGTTTAACTCCCTCGGGCGCAGCAGCGAGCCGGCGGCCTGGGTGACTCATTCGTTACTAAGGCAATATGCAGATGCACCCTTTGAAAACGTTGCTCCCCGTATCACCGCGGGAGCGGAAGGTGCGCAGCTTAAGTTTGCACTTGCCCGGCCGGGGGCTCGTCCGCGGTTCCCCGGGTCCCCGCGGTGACCCGGGGAGAGGGCAGGAGGAGGCAGCCGAGCCCGAATGACGGCTGCGCAGGGGTTAAAAAGTTTCCCCGCGGCCACAGCTCGGCAGACTGCCGGGAAAGCGGGGAGGGAGGGAAAAGGTGAAGCCTTCTGCCCCAAGGGGAGTGTTAGAGAGTGAAAAAAAAAAAAGAAATAATCGCTAAAAAATGTTTAAAAGGCAGCGGGGAATAAAATAAAGGCATCAGCTTGCAGCCTCGCCGGGAGGGCGATGAGCCCAACGCCCCCCAGTCCAGCTCGGCGGCAGCCGGGAGCCGCGCAAGGCAGAGCCCAAGTAAGTGCGCGAGGCGCGGGGGCAGCGCGGAGGGGCGCGCTGGGAGCCCCTCGCACGGGTCAGGGCGCAACGGTCCCGGCAGCGAGGAGGAGGAGGGCAAAGAAATGCCCAAGAGGTAGGTGTGTGTGTGCGCGGGGCGGGGGGGAGCAAACAACGGCGACCGCAGCTAGGCAGGGCACAGACAGCCACACACACACACGACAGGACTGGGGAGGGGGAGACCCAAAGCAAACCCAAACAAAACGCGAGCGAGCCCGGCGCTTACATCCTCCTCCTCGCAGTCACTTCGCGGCTGGTACTGGAAGCGGGGCCGGCTGCTTTCCTGTTGCAATGGACGCGGGGTCTTGGCGGCAGCGCCGTCCTCCTCGTTGCACTGAGCGCCCAGAAGGTGACTCGCTTCGGGGGGGACGGGGAACGACCTGGAGGTGTTGATCTTCCCGCTGAACCGCTGGTACAGCGAAGCCATGAAGTCAATCCGCGGGAAACGAGAGGGAGGGAGGGAGAGACGCTTCTCTCCCTCTATTTCCCCCTCCTGTCTTCTTTTTGGGCTACAGCATGCTACACGCGAGCGAGTCTCAGTCACACATCAGTGGGAGAGCGAGGGTTACTGGTCCCTGTTCCTCTACACCAGCATCCAGAAGGAAGCGAGGGGGGGATAGAGAGAGCTGGG
>NW_020456254.1:0-35850 GCF_003342845.1 Nothoprocta perdicaria | reverse complement strand
TCCCCCCGTTTATTTTTTGCTGCATTAAAACGTGCTTCAGCGCCCCTCTGTGGAAATCCGCCCAAAGTGGCGGCCGCCAGGAGCAGCCGGGGATAAACAACCGGGCGGCGGCCGGGTCGGGACGGGCCGAACCGGGCCGCGCTACGCGGCTCCCCCCGCCGCCCCTGCGCGGCCGCGCAGCGGGGACGCGCCGGGCGCCGCGGCCACGGGCAGCCGGGGACAGGGGCAGCCTCTCCAAGCAGCCCCGGGGGGCTCCGACCCCCTTCCAGCGCGGCCACCTCAGGATGTGGGGGACAAACCGCGCTGCTCCATCAGCAGCCCCGGCGTTGTCATAGAAACAGATGCTTAGGGAAGAGGGATGCAGCGGAGTCGCTGTCTCTTCCCTCTGCTCGCCTTTGACCTCCAGCGACATAGGGATTACCGGGAGTCTTCCCATGGGAAGCATGCAGAGCACAAGGCAGACCTGGACGTTCCTGCCCATAGACTGCTAAAGAGCTTGCAAACTCAGCAGTACTTTCAGGATTGCATCTGGGGTGTTTTTAAACACTGCTCTTGCCTAAAGTTTTAACTTTATATCATCTTTGTTATATTTCACTAATATAAATAATAATAATAATAATAATAATAATAATAATAATAATAATAATAATAATAATAATGAAACTCTCAGCGGATTATGTATATATCTTCATGTTCTGTAAGCAAGCAGTCCTCTTCCACTCCCATTATTTTAACACCCACCTGATCAAAAATCTCTTTACATCTAAACAGTTTCATCCTCTGCTTTTTATTTATGCCTTCAAAGTCAGAGATGAAAAGTCTTAACATTTAGATGAAAAGGGAACCTTATCTCATCAAGAGAGAAAACACAAACACACGCTCTGACTCTTTCCTGATGGGACTTGAAAGAATCATTTTGATCTTCAAAACTGAGATCCTGACATTTAATTAAAAAAATGAGACGAATACACCATGCTCTGAAGCAAAGGTCTAGCTTCTAAGCTGTAGCGACAGGCATCACAGGAGAGGTAACTTTCCAGAAGCCACTGGGCTGCTTGGTGGGTCACACTTCTGGTTTAAGTCAACTGCACATTACCAGGGAAATCTGGACAGTTACCTCAGCTAAATCCCATCGCTAATCGCATTAACAGCGACTTTAGGATTATTCAGAATTGCCAACAACTAGCAGTGGAAGAAAAAAAAATGGAACAAGAGAATCAAATTAAAAGAAATAATACGTTTTTAACTTCTAGGGAAAACTAGGGCACAAAGGAATAATCAAAGAAAGCCACAAAAAGGCAAGACTAAACCACCAGGAAGAAAAACACCACAGATTAAATGTCTGAATTAGAAAGCCTCAAAGAAAGTACAGAAAAAAAAGACAGTATTCAACTTCAGAAAAAGAGCAGTTCAAAACTGAGAGACACTAAGGACCAATATAATTCCAAATGCACTCAGCTTGTGGTTTTAAATCTTAGGAATCAAGATTTCCCATAATGAAGTCTGGCTAGTCATGCATGCATACATTGTGCATACATGTGTGCACAAAATTCTTGGAAAAAATGGCATTAAGGAGACATTATATAGCTATGCCACAGATTTTGCAAGCTTGGTTAAAAAAAAAACAAACCAGCCAAACAGTCCTCATACACCAGCAATCCTGATCACGCAGCTTCAGGCTGTGATTCACTTGCCCTGAAATAAATAATTACAGCTATTTAAAGCCTTTCCTGATCCCAGCTCTTTCCCCTATGGCAGGCCAGGGACAGCAGGAGGAAGGCATGGCACATGCTGGGAGTGCACGAAAAAGGGCAGTTTGCACCAATATGCTACACTGTGAACTGCAACACGCTCCTCTGCAGCTCTGCTCCAGCACGAGCGACCTTGCACAGAAGGGCTGAGTAGACAGCTGGAGGCAGAAACATCTCGAATAACCTCCAAGAAGATGCACCAGAACCAGCCTGTCCATGCTCTTATTAAAAGCAGGATTTTTTTTTTTTTTCTGAGTCATATGGGACCCAGATGATTTCATTAGGGACTTTGGAGAGCGCTTCGGTCTGCTGGCTCATAAGTTACCGCAGGATGTAGGTTGTCCCCTATGAGCATATATTATGGTTATCTGTTCTGCTGATATCAGGGAGAGACACAACTTGGCCTTACTGAGTCACGGCTCAGCACGCAGAGTCCTCCACTGTGCATGACTCTGAGCCCAGGTCCCTCAACCTCTGCGGGTTACGTGGTCAAATCCTCTCACGCCCTGTGCACACCAACAGGACATGGAAAACAGGATGGAGCCAAGAGAAGCAGCGAAACATGAGAATAAAATGAGAGTAACGAATCACCATGCCAGCAACCATGGCTCGTGACAGCAAAAGAACTATTTGGCCTGTGGTAATATTTGAGGAAAAGAACGTAATTCGTATGGTGGAATAAGATTAAAGAGGCAAAATGTTTCAGAATTGCAAACATGAGATTCATGTCTTTAAATACACAGTTTATATGCAAGAAAAAATCCTTTCCCCAAATCCTGCAAAGAGATCCCAAGATAAAAAAATAAAGGCATTTCAAAACAAACATTTTTCTGAAGTGTGTCCTGGTTCTATATTTTATTCAGTACCGAAAGTTTTGCGTGGAGGTTTGACTCCTAACTAATAACATTTCTATCAAAATAAAGTGTTTCAGCTTAAGATATTTCCCCTGCAGCATCAATGTAATTATGTTTTACTGACACTTTTAAAGCATATAGGTGAAAAAGACGCTTTTCCTTGATGTATGAACAAGTTGCATTCCCACATCTGAGCACTATGAATGTAACACTTAACAAAAGCAAGCCAAACCCAAGCCCGCCTTACTTCAAAACAACACATAAAAGACTTCTTTTTGGACAAGCCTTCTCAGAATGATACTGGCAAGAACAGCCTAGTAATACTTCTCCTAGATATTAAAAAATACATTATTTCTTACTGCCAGAGAAGAGTGGTATTACTCATCTTCTGTCCTTATTAAGCGATTTATGCTCTCTTAAACTTCAAACTTCTCATATAAGCAATGTAGCTTTTGTTGCAGCTAAGCATGTTTCTAATTTTCACGTGGTCAGAGTCATCAGATGCTGATTAGTGGAAAACTTTTCTGTTCTTAATAATTGAATTATAAGACTTTACTTTCCCACAAGCTTTTAAAGAGATTTTAAAATTTCCTGGTTACCTTTTAATGTCATTTAAGAAAATACCAAATTAATCTTTCTTCTTAAAATGATCATATGTAAGAATAGAGTCAATAGATATTAATACAACTGTCTTTCTGCTTTTTTTTTGATTATTTTTGTTTTAATAACAAGACTCTAGACACTAAAGAAAACCAGTTTTGCTGTTTAACTCCCCATATAAATATTAGCTGAGATGAAAAGGTCTCATTCACAAATTTCTCACAGTCTCAGGTTTATGCCATCAAAACGTATGTCTGTCTTATGTCATCTAAAAAACGCTTCCACACATAAAAAGACAACAACAACAACAACAAAAACACATAGAAATTCTCTTACCAATGTGAAATGCACCAATTTAGCAGGATACACTTGATCACATTATTTGATCACATCCATGTTCTGGGAGAGAATATAGTTGTGTCAAGACAAGAGACGCTAATGCTGCTGAGGACGGGAGTATCACGGACTATGGAATTAGCATGCCAAGCCGTTCATTTTCTTCTATAATTGTTACTGCTTAGAGAATCTCAAAGCAAATTCCATGGAAATGCATCACTGGGCGGTGAACGAGCCTGGAGCACAGAAAGGCACATTACTCCAAGACCACACAGCCCACCAAGATTGCTCAAAACAAAACAAAAACAAACAAAACCTACTCTGCTAGACCTTACAACTGTTAACAATAAATAAATAAATCAACCAGCAAGCTTTTGAAGATTGGCTTAAGGGAAGCATTGGGAAAATTATTGGGCACTGTGAGAATAATCCAATACTCCTCAAGTGGTTGAATACATGTCTGATACTTAAATCCTCAGAACAGAACACAAGGGCAGCACAGGATACAAGACTGGGGGGATAGAAAGGTGTAGACTGGTGGTTCAACAAAAGAGATGGACCTAGAAGAAGCAATGAACAAGAAGAAGCATGTAGAGAGAGCGGGGACATAGGAAAACACCAGAAGGGCTGAGAGAGAAAGAAAGTGAAGGCAGGTGAGATTAGAGAGGTAGAGAAGAAATGGGCCAAAGCTGGCAGAGGTGGAAAGCACCAGGACACCTGGAGAGCACGGAGCAGGGCTGGGGTGTTACAAGGTTAACTGGAGCCACCCAACAGAAGGATTTTCAAAGCCAGAGGGATCAGCCACTCCAGAGGGTGCTTCAGACACCTGGTGGTCTGCAGTCTGTGTTTGGTCTGTGCTCAACAGACAGATCAGTACCTCCAGGAGATGATTTTAACCACCAGAAGCCCTGATAGGCCTAACTGAATGAAATCAAGACATGTGGCTGAATATCAGCAAGCACTTCCTGCGAGCACAAGCAGGGTTGTTTCCAGAGGAAACAGTGAAAATGCTGAGGACATTTATAAATAGCTTGTACATGGCATGAAGAATATGTGCTGTAAGGAATAACCAGGCCAACTGGCAAAGGAATTGACTACATGACTGAGAAGGTCTTTCCTTTCTAATTTCTATTATTTTACAACTGGTGCAAGGGTGATGAAAGACAGATAAAAAAAATATGCAGAAGAGAGGGAGAGGGGTCAGGGACCATGGTTGTGCAAGTCTGGGCAAGTTTGCTGTCAGAAAAAACACCTGCAAGGCGTAGGTTAAAGAAAGGTGTATGTTAGAAAAGGTACAAATATCCTTGTTTTTCAGTCTGTGCAGCACAGTGGGATTTCAGCCTGACTGGACCTAGTACTGCAGAACATGCAAATAATAATTTGTGCCGAAGACTGTCCATCTTGGCCTAATTAATATTTTGTCTCTGGAAGCTTTGTCTGGAAGAAGTTAGGACAAGATCCCAATTCTAAGTCTTCAAGACAAGCCAAGATGTTAAACATTAAAGTTACAGATAAATCCAGTTTTCTCTGGATGCCAAGAGCATCTGGCAGTCATGCAAGACTCAGCTAATGATCTGCTTCCTACCAAGCATCTTCTTCTCTGCTTTGCAACATGCTTGTGTTCGGTGCCCAAGTGAGATATGCCAATGTCCAAGTGAGATATGTCATGGCAACAACCAGTTTGCTTGATTAATACAATTTCTCAAGGGAGTAATCAGTAAGATAAGGAAAAACTTAGTTTCAGGAAGGCAAAGGATACTGTTGCAGGGAAAAAAAAAATATCAAAGGAGCATCAATTTTGCAAAAGTATCCATTGGCATTTCATCAGCTGTGTCAAGTGGACTCTGTCTTGAGGCATGGGATTACGTTCTCATCTACATGGGAAACAGATATATGACGTTCCTGCTTCATGCTAAGGGCCTGAGCCACATTTACGCCTTGTTGGAATGAGCTGATACCATCCTTTTTGAATCCAGGAGCTATAAAACTGATAGCACAGAGAAGCAGCATACCTTGGAGAAATTCTGACTTTCCATTTCCCAAAAAGCACTAGCACATGCAAAATCTTAGTGAATCAGAAGGGATTAAACCAGTCAACAGTTCAAATACATGCCAGAGCTTTCAAAAGGAAATGATGACAAAATGGTTGGATTTAAAGACCTCTCCTTACAATACAGAGATTTCTTCCAAGCAGATCTGACTTTTCCAACTAGCTGTCACTACAATGACAGCTTTCTTGTTGGTGGGAAGAGAATTAAAAATTAGATCTAATAAAAGACATAGGTGATGTAAAGACACAGCTTTACGTTTTGGACCCACTCAGAGTTGAATGAAGAAGTGATACCAATATGAAGAGAAACAAGCACATGGAGAGAGGTGGGCTCCACAAAGTGTCTTGCTTAAATACTTGTATGGAGAGTACTTTAGCCTAGGCTAACGAGGCTAACAATATATTTTCATCCAATTTTGTTCTTGTTCTGGTCCTACCAAGCTGTGCATTTCTTCCTCCTGCTTCATGCAGCTTCAGTAAGCACAAATATCCTTCTGCAGCACTTACAGTTAAAGGAGTTATGATGCAGTCTGTACCAGGGTGTTGCATATCCCCTGGGAATAAATATTCAATGATCAGTGATCTTGAAGGACGTAAGCACCATTCTGTCCAGCTTCTGGTTTCCATCAGGATTACAGACAAAAGTGAAGAGAGCATTTTTGAATGTATGCAGGACACTGCAGGTACCTTAGAAAGTTTTAAGGCTGAATAGAAAGATGTGAAGTAACTTTGGGCCACATGCAGCTAAGTGGTCTATAAGCAGGGATTTTATAGAACACAGTTTTGGACTTACGTGATTGAAGTCCTCCAGCAGTCTCCTTAAAGAAAATAATTCCTTCTAACATGTGGCCCTGATTTGAATTGTTAGTGCTGGACTATGTCCTTGCCTGCCCATTTGTCTTCATAAATTGATTAGAAAGAAAGCTCCCGAGTCCCTTTACAGTTCTCTAAAAACAAATTAGTCCATTTGTCCAATCCACCTGTTCTAGTAACACAAAGCCTAAAACAACTGAGGCTCTCTCTAGATATTCTAGATGTTTGTCACCATTTTCAGTCAACTGCCATAGATTATCAGCAAATATACAGCATTATAAACGTATGTCCAGATGGGGCATGCATTTTCCAAGGGGTGGGAGACACAAGGACAAGAACAGATTACTGATAGGAGGTTAACAGCTATGTTTAACAGAGATTTGTGAGCACACATACATAGTATTGACAGGCTGGCCAGTCAATGAGAGACTACCATTTTAAATACCTCTTAGGATTTGCTTTGATTTAAGTTGATTTGCCTTTTAAACTTACTGCAATCTTTCAAAGGCACTAAGGTCAGCTTTCCAAAGGCATTTAGTAATTCCAGCATGCTGGAATTTTCAAAATCAGGCTCATGATGGTGACATCAAGATGAGTCTCTTCTTCCAAAAATTCTTATGGACATTCAGGAGTATCTTTGTACATCTGCCATATAAGTACCTAAATGTAAGGATGACTGATTTCTAGCTATAGGTTAAGCCAAAGTAGATCTTTTGACTTGATAAAAAATACCTTTAAAAAATAAATGGCCATTAATCTAGTTTTCTTTTCAGACAATGCATATTTTTAGTTCTTCCTGCCTAAGGGGGAGATATATACACATGCACACATCTTTGCTGAGGACTCATAAAAGCATACCGGGTGAACCAAATAAAAAAAAAGTGTGAAAAACAACTTCAGCTGTTCCAATAATTTCACTGAGAAGACAAAAGCAATCCAGGTCTCTGCTAAGCAAGAAAATACAAGCTGCTTCATCGTGATCTACATATGACTGAGAAATTTTCACTGTAATTGGTAATTTCAAACCTCTGAAAGAAGCCTGATTTGCTTTTCTAGAAAAAAAAAATCTAATTCCCTCTGAGTTATGCAAGCACACAGCAGTATTCAGATCCTCTTGTTCCTCTTCACAAAGCAGGCAAGCAGCAACCAGGCAGCTAAAAATGTCACAACAGAGCCTCCAGAAGCAACCTTCAGTCCATCACACTTTCCGCAGGGATGACACCAGCAAGACTTCAGCAACATAGAACCGGATTTTGTAAAAGCATCTAAATTGAAGGAATTGTTGAAATAAAATGAAACTACAATAATTAAAGGCAGTAACAATTTCTGTTAAAACAACACTTGTTAAACTAGGTGATGTCTTCCCTCCAGGAGCAAACAGACAGGAACAGCTCCAGAGCTTAACTGGAACTCAAGGTCCTCAAAAATAATGAAACTGTTTTTCTCAACAGTACACCTTCAATGATTTCATATAAATAAGCACATTAAAACCATCCACAGGTTCATGAAAGTGAGTGAAGTTTCTCATTTCTGTGTAAACTGTTTATTCTATCCATTATTCGCCAATTAGAACATAATGGCTTTGCCTATAACATCTACTTAATGGCTCAATAAAACAGAATTCACTACTGATTCTGGGGATAATAAATTTCTTGGAAATATCCTTTTCTGAGGAGGAAAAAAAAAAAGAAAAAAATATCCCCATTCAAAGGGACACATCATTCTGGTATAATAGCTGCTGAAGGCTTGGTATTTTTGGAAGTGGATGACACCTCAGAAACAATTAACATGACCCAGTTGTGTCATTTAGAAACATAAGGGTCCTTCAAGATAATGCACGTGTCGTACTGACATTTGCAGCACATTGTGACAAATGCAGCCAACAACTTCTGGGAGGTGGAAATGTTTGCTGCATGGCAAAGAAAACATAACCAGAAAGTGGGACAGAGCTACCCCAAAGAAATACAAAATTCTGTTTTTTTTGGCTAGAATTTGAAATGTCCCATTGGACCTGTAAGAATGTAAATGATCTGGGATTTTCCTGCTAAAAGATATCATCTTCACCACCCTGAAACACTCAGAGTTTTTTCAGTAGTTATATAGCAGATTTATAAAAGCAGATTTAGCAGATATATAAGAAAACAGAGAAGAAAACACAAATCTTTGAAATTTGTTGCTTTATGAAGCCCAAATTAGGGTTACTTCCAGAACATGCAGCCTGGTCGATGTCTAAGCAATAAACTGACAGTGATTTCATCTTCAGCCTACATTTCCCATGCAGAGAACTTCCTTCATCTGCAACAAGGCTCTATTCGGAGCTGATGATTAAGGGCCAAGGTCCCTGTTCCTGTGGTTGACTCATTTTGGGCTTCAGCTTCTGCCTCTGCCGCAGGCTCCAGGCACGGACTTTCCTCCTGGCAGCCTATCCAGCTGGAAAGGTGCGGCAGGAGCTGCATCTCCTTCCACCTCTCCAGCCCTACATGTGTCCCTAAATGTTTTAAAGTAGGTTTGTGGGTCAGCTGCTGTGTGGGCTGTTGGCGTATCCCAGCTTTGCACTGCAGCCTTGGTGGGAAAGGTTTGATTTGATGGCACCTTCTGCTTATTTTAGGAGTAGCCTAAGGCAAGTTTACGAAGTAATCATCTCTCTCTCTGCTTTTTTTTTTTTTTTTTTCTTCAGCTCATGGTGCCTTTACATTAAAAAAAAGATACTGATTTCAGCAGGCCTTCAAGATGAGCATATATATATATGTTATTAAATACACTCTATCACATATATATTTTGCCTATTATCCAGTTCTTATTAGAAAATAATTGTCATTTCTTTATTAGATCCCTCTGGGAACTCACAATCACTAGACCCTGTGAGCATCATGCAAGCTGATACATACAGGACAACCCAGTTGGCACATGATAAATGATATATGTGTCTTATAGAAGAATGGCAAAAAAAAACAACAGAATGAAGCAAGGGCAAAACTGGGCCTAAATGGTAGTAAATCCTATTTCCTCTATCATTTGATAACATAATAACTAGGGAGGAGAGGAAAAATAGATTTTCTTTTTTGTTTAAATTAAAAGCTTTTTAGTATTGATCAGAAGAAAATTGAATTGACCCAATGTATGTTTTATATGCAAGCATCCAAATCACCTTCTCAGCTTTGGAAATAGAATTGTTTGGTTTATGGTGTTTACCAAGCTTGTTCATGGTGTTTATCAAGCTTGTTCTCTGAGCTGGATATAGAAAATATGCCCAAGCTGGCAGAAGCTGCAGTGGTAAACAAGGAGCTGTGCCATGCGGTACACAGACTTTGTCTCACAGTCACTTCTCCAACTGGGTATCGACATCTCCTTCCCGGGAGTCCTTGGAAAGCTCAGCAGAATTAAAAGGAGGTGGAGTGTCTGGGGAGATGTCCCTTGCTAATTTTGGAAGTAAAGGCCCCAGGACTGCATCCATTCATGTGGTCCAGTACGCAGCAACAGCCACCTTAAAACAGGCAGCTCAAAGAGGAAAAAAAGCTAAAGCTGGAGAACTTTGCAATGAAGACAGTAAAACTTCCCCAAGAGGGAGCATCTGCCTAAGTCAGTGCCATAAATGTCACTGAAGGGATGCAAGTAATTTGCCTAGTTTGCAATGTTGCTCTGTTGCTTCTGCTGCAGTTTGCAAAACCTTTTGCAATCACAGGCCTGAGAAAGCCCCTAGCATGCAGATTTCTCTTCCTGTAGGTACCTTAGTCCAACACAACTGACAGATAAGATGGAGTTAGTGCAGGCAGGGACAATGCCTTACGCTCAGCATAAAACCACTTGACAGTCCAAGGAAAATTTGCGTGAGCTTCTTGTTGAGATTCCAGCGGGATTAATTTTACTCCATGGGAGTCTTACCTCAGTAAGGGGTGCAGGATCTGGCAATATCTGGGCGGTTCAGCCCAAAATACTAAAATGATTCATATCTCTAGAAATAAACGTTTGAAAAAACAAACTGTAAATACAGATCAGCATCACCACTTGAGGGTGCTGCAGTTGTTCCTAAATATTAACTCAGCGCTGTGCTCGCAGGCAGGTATTTGTACACAGAGCTACATAGCAGTAATTTACTTAATTACTTCCGTGGAGGCACTCAGAGCATTTGGAATTAAATTCACACAGAATAAAAGGGCTGAGCAAGATATTGTCTGAAATAAAAGTTTAAATACTTAAACCTTTCTAGCTAAGGTGAAAAGTCTCCTGTGAAAAAAAAATAAAAGAAATATATATAAAAAAAAAAGGAGGGGCAGAAAAACATTAACCAGAACGAAAAAGGACCCTCCATTACACAAGCACAGACATTTCCAATCCAAAAATATTCATTACAGATTCAAATTCTGAGCTCTGTACACACAATTCCTTTGAATGTGGTACAAGAGAATGCTTTCCAATGCATAACAAATTGATTTTGCTATAAACTGTTACAGGATTAAAGGCCATTTGAACAGTCTTCACTGCAGGAAATACACAGAACTAGTCTTGGTGGGAAATATATTGAACAGTCAGTAAAACAAAGAACAATATCAACATACAATACATAATGATTCAGAAAGGCGACGGCAATCTAAATGGAGAGACTGAGTGAAACATCGCCTTGATGTTGCAGCATTTCCCTTTTAACATAAAGGAGATTATTTATTATGAGGGTATGCACATATGAAACAGGAACAGATGTGAATGAAGTTACAGAAGACTATGAAAGTAGGATATATGCAAAAGCAAGGCGATACCACACACCTGGTCAGGGCACATTTTCGCTGCCTGATGTATGGAAGCTGAAACTGGTAGGAAAAGCTCTATTTAAAACTAAACTCCCAGTTCAAAGACATTTGTGCATGGGGATTTATTGTCTAAATTCAGAAGACAAAAAAAGGACATTTTCAAACTGAAAATAACACAGATTTATTCCACCCAAAGAATTGATTTTTAAATCCCTATGAAGAATGATAAAATAAAAAGTGCACAATGAAAATAAATCATTTCAGTCAAACCAAACTAATTTTAATCTTTGGCTCCATGCACCATGGAGCAGACATTTCCAAGATTGCTTACTCATCCCAACACAGCACAGGAAAAGGTTTTGACATCTTGAAACCCAAGTCCTAGTCAGCTCTAACCTCTTTGCCAGCTGCCACGTTGGGTTGAACGGTTTTCTAAATCTGCTGAAACAGATGATGATAAGATGAATCTCAGTCTTGAAGCCAAATCACAGCGATCATCTGGAAGAACAAGACTGCTCTGGTGCAAACATGAATGTACCTAGGAACAAGATAAGGACTAGCAGGAGTCCTTTGCAATGAAAGGTAGAGTTTCAGTCTCCTTCCCTGTCCCCTCCTTCAGGTAACAACTAACTCCTTGCTTCTGAAATCAATACCTATTGGTTTTGCTCTCTGCTTGCCTTGAGTCATAGCATGCCCTTCCCAAGGCTGTACCCACAAGGAACTGATCCAATTTTAAAATAAGATTGTTTCTAAACGCAGTGAGCGTCTTGATCTAGCACACGAACGCTCGTGTCTTGCTGGCTTTACTAGCAAAGGAAAACAAAGGGAAAGTTGAGAATGTCTGGGAGAGATGTGTGAGGGCTGGAAAATCATTCTGCAAATGCTATTCTTAAAATCATTCTGCAAATGCTATTCTTAGTGAGCATCTCCTCCTCCAGCCATAGCCCTGCTAATAGACTGAGGCATTTGGCCCCTCTGTTGCAGTACTCTGTAATGCAGCATCAGGAAAAGACTCAGAAATATGGAGACAATCTTGACACTATGTGGGTTTTCATACAGCCTCTTCATTTCTACCATGCATTGTTCAATTACTCATTCTTTAATTTTCATTAATTTGCAGGCAGTGCCCTGATTATTCATGAGAGAGTGGTTATCTTTTAAATATCTTTATAAATGCCTTTCTACATAATTAGCACTAGTGCAAGACATATCCACTTCTCCATACTGAGCTCACAAACACCAGGTGAACAACTCCAATGAACAAAAGAAGAAATACTTAGGTGTTTTTTTTTTCAATGTAAAGAACTGCTGGTGTAGGAGAAGGAAAGCTTTACTAAAGGCAAAAAACAGCAGAAGAAGGTAGAATAAACCCTTGGCCTCATTTGAAACAAGAGTAAATCTCATACCGGTGGACATGTAACTCCATAGTTGTCGCACAGGGGTAGAATCAGCAAGCTGGCCACAGTAGGAGATGTGGCTGGAGGATTTATAGACAAGAATCCCTGATTAGCAGCTCTCATTCTCACGATGTGTGAAATTATGCCTCCAGTGAAGCTATGCATTTACCTCCACTTAACTTCAGCTAGACCAGGATTAAATTTGGGGCAAGCTGCTTTAATTCGGTTTAAGTTGCTCCAGGACTAAAATATGTGTATATTAATCTCTACCTACCCCAGAGGGGCTGTGAAGATTTATGCTAGGAAGGCACCTGGATGCCAAGGACAGACATCTGTCCTAGTTATGTCTATATATGAAAAATCATCAGGCCCCTTTGCCTACCTGAAAACAGTCACAATTACTTTAACATACATTTTCAAGATAAGAATTTTTAACTCAAAATCATCAAAATAACAACAACAAATAACATGTTACCATGTAACATGTAATGGTAATAAAATAATCAACAAATAACATGTAACATGGTAATTATATTACACTGCAAAAAGGCTGGCATTAAAACTGAGATTTCCATTTATATTAGAATAACTCATACTGCCTTCTCTTCCTCGGTGAGGTATTTCTGTAACTCCGTGTTTTCAGTCACCCTATTTAACAAGGAAGATTTATGTTTTGTGAAAAAATAGCACTACAGAAAAGGCATATTTATTAAGTCTGCCATTGCATATTCTTTTGTATTACAGCTTTTTTTTTTTCAATAAATAATTTAACTGCCTAATGCATGCTGATACCTTATACCTCATTCAGCTTAATTATACTGTAACTTGGTAGGTAATGTTTCTAATTTTTCCTTCTGTAAAAAACTGTATCACAGAATCACAGAGTGGCTGAGGTCAGAAGGGACCTCTAGAGATCTTCTAGTCCAACCTCCTGCTCCAGCAGGGACACCCAGAGCACGGGGCACAGGGTGGCATCCAGGCAGGTTTGGAGACCTCCAGTGAAGGAGACTCCACAGCCTCCCTGGGCAGCCTGTGCCAGGGCTCTGGCACCCTCACAGTAAAGAAGTTCTTCCTCACATGGAGATGGAACTGCCTGGGTTTCAACTTGTATTCATCACCCCTTGTCCTGTACCACAGCAGATGCTCACGAGCATTCATTACAAATGAGGAATGCTTCTCACATTAAACTGCTGTGGTTTCCTATGCACAATGTTTCTGAAACAGTTAATCTTTTAGGCTGGAGTGTGAAATTGCTCTAGGTAAATGTAAGCAGAATACAGCAACAGCTATGTAAACACTGAATTATGGCAAAACACCCCTAACTTCCCACAGAAGGATCACAGAAGTATCTCAAAGCATTCCCACTCATACAAGCAGGTCTTGAGCACCTCATTTTCTGCATAGCAGGGTCTGTCTCCAACAAGTTTTCATTCCAGTCTTGGGCAGCTGGCATAAAAAGGGGATAACAAAGGATGTCACCACTCCTGCACCACATTCTCCTTCCATGACTCCACTAGTTGAGCACGAACACTGCTACTGTTAAGGTAATTAGCAGGCAATTAGCATGAGATTGTTACTGTTTCAGTGAAACATACATAGCAAAAGATCAATAATTCCTCCCTTAAGATTTAAACCAGAAGAATAATTTAAACCAGAACAGCTGGAGGGGAGGGGAAGCAAGAGGCTAGGAAGGGATGCACTCAGAATGGCAGCTAGTTGTTCAATTTTTGGAGAAAAGCATAAGAAGCAGGACTTTTGTCCAAGCAGAAGTTGGAAATGCTCATCCTTGGAAATGGCTGATCCAGATAACATGAATGTATGGCCCAATCCCATTGGAAAGGTTGCAGTGCTTGACCTGCACAGGAATCATTGAAGGATTAAGGCTTCAGCCTCCTGCTATGGTGGTAACACTGATGGATCCAGCCACATTCTCACCTTCACTCTGTGAGGAGCTACTGGAAGCCTTCTGCTTCTCCAATACAGCCCTTTCGTTCTCAAACTTTATCAGTCTCTTTCCTGCAAGGATAATGTTTGACTGTGTCTCAATATTTAGCAGCTCCTTTGATCCTCATGAGGAAAGGGAAGCATTCAAAGGAGAATTAGGGTTCATCAAGAGATCTGGGTTTTAATTTAAGAAAAAAAGCAGCTGCAACCAGCTTGTCCTTCCTTTTTTTTTTTTTTTTCTTTTTTTATGACACAGGTAATGTTCTACCTTATTGCTCCCTAGAAGGAATCTTTCCAAGCTGTGTGGGGACTTTCCCTCAGGGGATACAGCTTTTCACCACATAAAACTCTTTGGAATTGCATATTAGCATTCCCAACCCAGACATGGGACATACTGCTTCCCAGCACCAATAGCACCCTGTCCTGAGCACCCAATAGTCCTGGCCAGACTCTGGGGCAGGTCCTACTCTGCACAACTCTTGCCCAGTCCTAGCTCAAGCATAGAGATGGAAGATTACTTAATCTATTGGAACAAGCTTGGACTGGGTTTCCTTACTTGTAAAAGGGATTGTTCTATGCTCAAATATCCTATCTGAAACTGCTGTACTTCAACGTTGAACTTTTCAGATACTTTGAGCATATCATTGCCTAAACATCCTTAAGCTTATGGAAACGACTGAATAGTATGTCCTATTCATACATGACTGCCTACTCACTTTGAGACATTTTGAAGTTTTGTCTGGGTTTTACAGAGAAAGATGTTTCCTTGGCCAAGAGGCAAATGCTGCGGATGTTGTGTGTAACGAAAGCACTGTTCATCATTATCTTCCATTCATATATCTCCTCCAGAGCTTAGCCACATTTGAGGGCATAGCAGAGTAAGATATATGTACCAGCCTCTTCCTTGCAGCAGTCCTGATTTACTGTGTATCAGAACAAGGGCAAGGACAGGGAGACTTTCCCGTTCTTCTCCTAGCAATTCTGGGTCTTTAGGCAGCAGATGAATAGTTAATAGAGCTAAGAGCATCTCACTTTCACTTGATTCACTTGTTTCACGGCTATCTTTCCACACAGGAGGGGCCCAGGGGTCTCTTCAATCCAAGCGAAATGGGATACAGCCTGCTATGGAAAGCAGGAATATAGCAGTGGTGTTCCTGTGCCCAGCTCCTTTCCAGTTCCTAGGACTACTGGTGAATTGAGGAAGCAGAGATGGATTCACATTCTTTTTTTTTTTGAACTCATGCAACCAAACAAATGAGATTTCTTCTGTCTGCAAAATTTGCAACAGGGAATTCTAGAGGAAAAAGGTGATTTATAAGGAACAGAGGGGAAATTCTACACATGCCACTACAAGTTATTTGTTTATTTGCATTTAAAATGATTAACAAATTTGCCTCTCCATAGCTCTCAGTGCCCTAACATCATTAACCACTCAATAAAATTCAACAGCTTTAAAGTAATCAGTTTTATAGAAATTCAGTCGGACTGCCACTTTCAGAGCTCCCACTTCAATGCTGTGAGAAGAAAACCTCAAGTCCTCTCTGCCTTTTACAGCATACTCCAATTCTTTAAATAAAGGCTATTTCAGATCTGTGATTAGGAAAACATTGCAGAGTGCTGGAGAACACTCTCTTAATTGGTTTTGCTTTTACTGGCCTTGCCAGGTCAGGCCCTGTCAGGCCCTGGTCTGCCCTCAGCTTGACGCAAGCTCAATCCCTGGGCTGAACCACAGCCAGGGACAATAGGTCATAACTACGTAACATCTTAAAACCATCCATGAACTGCAAGGGGCCAAGGGAAATCCTGAGCTAGCCAGATCAAGTGAAGTGCTTTCCTCAGTAAGAAAGTCTGTGCATCTCCACTGCTGGCCTGTGAAGATGTGCCCATAGTCTGGCCATCATTGAGAAGACATGGACAACAGCAGCTGCTGCAGAGGAAGCCAGCAGGCACTGTCCAGAGTTGACTAGATGTAGCTGCTTCTTTCCAAAGAGGAGATAATACCTCTGTTATCTTACCTGGCTGTCTCCTCTACTTGCCATCACGATCTTGGTGTTGGTGAAGACCAGGCTCAACTAGCTCACCCTGACCAATGCCAGATTTGACTGCAGATAAAAGCTGACTTCCAGCATTCCAGCTTCATCAATTTTGTTTATATTTCTGTTAAACTTTACTCAAGACAGCCTAGCCCAAACATATAAATCTGAAAGAAGCTATTTATAAAATAATAAAAATATTAACACTACATGCAAGTATTATATCAGCAACATGAGCTAAAGAAAAAACAGTCATCTCCACACTCTAATCGGCCACCGTCTAAAGGTGGTCCCCAGACTTTACTCAAAACCTACTGAAGACAAAGTCTTTCCAATGCTTTCAATGGACAACAGGTCTCTGCATAGTGAAAGAAGTGTTTTCTCCCCAAACCAGCAAGCAAATCCCACGCCAGTTGTGTCTAGAGGGAGGGGCAGAACATTCACAGGAGTTCATGAGATTATTCATTTCTGTAATTATTTATATAATGAGGAATTGGATTTGTGGTTTATTGGTTTAGAAAGAACAGTCACAGCATGCTGCTTAAGTGAGCAGACTTCTGATTTTTCACTAAGTTATTATAATTATAGAATGGTTCAATATTTCACTCTCCTCCTGCACTCTGAATTTTACCTACGATATCTGGTTTGTATGCGTCTTTAATGACTTTGGCACAAATGGGCACCACAGATATTTGAAAGTACCAGTAGTCATCTCAGTAGTGTATTATAATGCAGTAAAATATATGGCATATTGCAGCAGCTACAAACTACTTATGAATCATTCCAGAAAACCTGTTTTCTGTTTGCGACTCATAAGAAGGAGAAGCTCAAAGTGCTATTTCCTTAATTAACTTCCCTGCCCAGCCTCTCACATTACATGCTGAGAAATAGTCCAAGTCTGAAGGAACTGACCGTAGGCAAATTATTCCAAGCCTTGAAAAGCAAATATACATGTGAAAAGCAGTAGCTTTCTCTATAGGCCAAAAGGGCAAAACAATCCTTACATTAAAGACTTATCCATATATTATCAATGTCACAAGCTTGTATCAGGTGGGTACTGTTCTTTTTCCATCTGAAATTACATTGACTTACCTCTAGTAAAGCAATGCAAAAAACAAATGCAGCACAAAAAGGATTGTATGGAAGCAATTTCTGACACTACTCATTTTGCCCATTCTGTTATTGCAGATTTCTTTCCTATTTCTTACAGTCTTAGATCACAGCAGCAACTTTTGCTTACTTAGGTGAGTACAATGACTTAAGGCAGGCATTTTACATCAGTATGATTTATGGAAATAGATTTTCCTACACTGCCTCATTCTAGGGAGTAGAGGCCAGATTACATACTGATTTAAACTTCAGTCAGTTCTACTGACATCAGTGGGATCACACATGATGCAAAATTTGGCTTTAGTTCTATCTCCTGAAGATAGAACTGAAATTTGTTTTACAGGTGGGGCATTCATATCAACTCCTTTATAAGCCCTCTAGTGCTTGATCAAATGTTAAATTACTCTGCAGTCTCCTTTCAGGGGGCTATGAACGGTGTCTTTGCTTACCTGACTACCTCCTTTCAAAACAAATTGTGGCAATATAGATTTCTACTCTTAAGCAACTTTTTGTGGAGATCAGTCAATTGGTTTTAAAATTACTGGAATGAGGGAAATCAAGACAGAGACATATAGCATGATTGTAAATAGTTCACCTCTTAGAAATCAAGACAAAAAGGAACAAGACAAAATATTAGAAAAACATACTATCTACACTTGGGAATCTTCACTCAATCGGAGTAAGCAGGCTTAAAATTTAAGAGCTCTGAAATCACACCCTGGAGGAGTAGCCTTCTCTCCACTGATTGTAGAGAGGCACGTAAGCTGAATACTCTGAATATGGCTTAGGTTGTCAGCTGTGGAGAAAAAAAAAAAAAAACCCTCTGTGGATGCCTCTCAAAAACCTCCCCTTCCCCTATCTAGGAAGTTTCATTTGAAGCGGCGTTGCCAAACTCTGATGGTCTCTGGATATTACCCACATGATGATCCACTGGGAGTATGGGCGAAGTTCATTCTGAAGGAATTCTAACGAATTCTATAGAATCTATGCTGAAGCAGAGGTGGTACAAAGCCAAGGAGCTGGTAGAAAACCAAGGAGTGGCAAGGAGATTTCAAAGACATTAAGTTTTTGTGAGATTGTTCTGACATATGTCTGAAACATTCCCTGGGATATACGCAAACATTAAGACTTGGTGTGATGGGTGGGTGCTCCCACACTTTGCCAAGCCCTACCTGTTTCAGCAAGAGAAAGATTCTGCATTGGTCAAAGCAATTGCTCCTTACAGCAGTTGAACATGTGTGAAAAGCAAGAATCACGTTCACAGTAAAGACATCACCGTTCCTGCTCCTGTCATTCACCATTCACCCTGAAGGCCATCGGGGTCCACATCTCTAATATTATCTTCTGCAGTGCTCCATGCCATCCTCCGCTGCAGTCAATGAGATTCTGACATCAGTATGGAAAGCAAGCAATCTTGTCAAATAGCTGAGCACAACTAAGGAAATACCACAAGACATGGAGTTAAAACCCACCAAGAAAAAAAAGAGGTTTATTATTTATATTTCGTTAGTATGTAGAAACCCCAACTGTGATCTAAGTCTCAGTGTGCCAGACAACATATAAACATTGGAAGCAGTGGGAGATAATTTTGGCTATGAAGAGCTTACAGTTTTCAGAGGCAAGACAGGCAGAAGGTGAGAAAAGCAAGAGAGTGAGCTCTCAGCTCTTTACAAGAACACAGTAAAATTAGTCATAAAGAGTGGAACTCTGTCCCCTCGATACTCAGGCCCTTCTCTGTCCATCAGCAAACTGCCTACTAGTCAAAACCGTCTGCCTCTTTGAGGCACTACCCTTTCTGTAGCTGCATCTCTGAAAGCTAAGCTGTGAGGAGTCCCAAGCAGAAAGCAAGCTGAATCACACCTCCAGAACCCCAAATGATCAGTTTATTCTGCTATAATGATTCATGAATCTACACTACGTTATTGCTCTTTTGTCCTTTACTTCTCTTTTATTGTCTTTTTTTTTCCTAAGTAGGTCACCTCATCTCATGAAGTATGAAGCCATAAGAATACAAAAGCATAAAGGAGATTTATTCCTCTCTCTGTGTATGATCTTCTCCACTAAAAGAACTATGGGAATGACTACAAGGTTCATCATCTGCTTCCAAGAATAGACAAATGCTTTTGTTACGCTTCTGTGGCATACCTCAAATACATTCAAGACAAAACCTGTAGTGAAGGCAGAAGAACTCATGCTATTAAGTTGTCTACTAAAACATTTGAGTATGGTCCAAAGGTGGTGAAAGGTTAGAGACTAATTTCATCTGAGAACTTTAATTCTCTAGACTTAACATGAGGCCATTAATGGTTTTCTTTTTCTCTGTCTCAGGCCTCTCTCTGCTCTTAGGTACACATTTAAATTAAATTTATGATTTACAAACATTATGATGGATTGCCCTTTACTAACCTCTTAAATGGTTCCCAGTCACAATGATTCTTCCAATATGATGCTTACTAACATTTTAATACATTATAGTTAATAAGTTGTTCTTGAGAAAATAAAATCCCCAACAAGTAAAGCTGACATAAATATAAAGCCTGCATGTGCTTAAAATATAAAGTTTTTGCAGAATAAAATCAAGTATACTTTTCTTCTTTTTTTTTTTTTCTTTTTTGTCCTTGGTACCCTTTATAGCATCATTTGTCAATGATTTCTCTTTATACTAATTTCAGAGGTCTCAGTTCACATCACCAAGAAGTTATATTATTCAACACAGATGACTGTTCTCAGAAAAATTTCTCCTCATAACATGAGACAAGATTACAGCAAGCCACAGAGTGAGGCAGAGTTGCTTGTACAGCATTTTGTTATGTGAAGGAAAAGCTTGCAGCTATTTTATTAAGAGATCCATGTGCTGTAATTCAAAGATTATTTACAAATGTACCAGACAGCACACATGCTCACATAGGCAGAGACACACTGAATGCTTAGCAGAGTCATGAAGGACCTTGATTCACAAGTGGCCTTTTAAATAAATATAACATTGACACTTCAATATGTTATATAAAATGCTTAAGCCAATAGATAAATAAAGCGTAACTTTAAGAAATTAATTTCATAATTCCATATATGTAATTCCATATATAAAATTCCATAAACTGCTCTCAAAGAAGCTGCCTCTCCTCAGTGTATAAGGAATAAAATCACGTGGAATAGAAAGATGTCCTTAGAAATTTAGAGCAGAAAAAAAAAGCATGAAAAATCTAAATCTTTCAAGATCTTCCTAACTGAAATTTTCACTCACATTAAATGCCTACTTTTTGATGCAAGATCTTTAGCCTCTGGATAAACAACTGTTAGGATCTAATTCCTTTCTTAGGAATATCTAGATGTCCATGGACCTTACCATTACCACCTTTGACATTCTTCTCCATTTCCTCTTCATCTACACACTACACCAGCTGGATACACTTTTCATCTAAAACCAGTACTGCTTTCAGAGCATTCTTTATCAATGCTTTCTCACTTAGGTTTGGAGGAAAGAGCTAAAAAATATACACATTCAAAGCAAGAGATCTCTCAAGTGCAAATAACTCAATTAAATTTGTAAGATGAATTAGGTATCTAGCTGTGCTGAGATCTGATCCCCACTGAAATCAAACAATCACAGGCACCGACTACTCCAGTATGAGGCCTGATTATCTGGAGCTTCTATTAGATCTATTAGATTAGATGAGAAATTTTAAGCTCTTAAAAACCACTTGTTATTTATGATGGAGATGACACTGTTATGCAAGTGCAATTATATAGCCCATCAGTTTTGCAATTTAGAACTACTGGCAAGTGGGTTTCCCACCCCCTCACATTTTTAAATGAAAAACAGTATCTACAGTTGAATAGCTGGTACCTCTTCATGTTCCTACTTTTACTAAGATGGGAACTGGAATACAGGCCTGTTCTCAGAGTTATGAAAAAGAGGTTAAGATTGCAAGTCAGATTAATCTGACTAAATGTAAATATCTACACCTGAACAAGTCGCCCTAGGGTGCCTTCACAGTTTGTGGTGAGCTAGTCAATATAGCCAATAACATCAAATGTGTGAATCATCTCCTTAAGCAGAGATTTAGAAAAGATCAGATGAATCACTCCTTGAAAGCACCTACTTCTCTTTCCTATCAAGGCAGCCCAGGCTTTCCACCTTCCCCTACAGAGGTCTATGATGTAGGCAACTGAAGTCAGGCAACATCAAGCCTAGCATGTCTCAAGGAACATGACAATTCTTAATGTCTTCAGAAGGGCCCAAGGGGTCTACAGTCTTTGGATCCACATTATTTGAAGGACCATATTTTTCACACAATCCAGATGTTGGAACATGTGTTCCATCCATCTAGGAGGACCATGAGCAGAACCACTGGCAAAGAAAGGACATACTGAACTTCAGGAAATCTAGGAGAAAGTTTCATTTGACCTACAAGAGCAGTGAGCTTAACAGTGCTCCATCCATTAGTATTACTGGCCAAGGCTGCTCAATAAAGGCTTTATGATGAAAGTATAACAACCACAGCAGGCATAATTTTTACTGTTCGTGTGGACAATGACTAAATCAATACTGACTACCAGCCTGAGAGTTTCCAGACAGCAACACGGTAAGTCTTTCTTCTTCATATAGCATCACTAACAGCATGCAATAAAACATTCAGGAGGAACAAAATCCCAGCATTTTGATACAACTGTACTATTTTCCCCTTTCTAGTTTGTCCTCTGTTGTGGAAAAAAGACGAACAGGCCAGTGTAACGTATGCTACCTGGATGTGCACGTGCTTCTATGGAGTTGTATCTAAACGTTGAAACGTCTCCTGTGATATTTAGGTGAGTGCACAACCAAAGCTGTTGTGCAAAAGAGCTGCCCATTTTCAGTACGCATCCTCAGTGACTTCTGCAAGGTAACACACACATAAAACAAACAGAAAAAAAAAAGATGAGAAAGAAGAATTTCAAGCCAGCAAGGTGCATCAAACTTTCCAAGAAACCAAGCATAGGCTTCACAGTTAATTTGCTGTTCTCTTATTACTTGAGTTGTTGGCCCTGTTATCTTCTTACTGTTTGGAAGTGACATTTCTTTCAGCTGTTTTAAACATCTACAATATAGATGTTTATAGCCAAGCTCTAGTCTATATAGGGCCCATTTATAATTAATAGCCCTTTTTAGGTTGTGAGTCATCTCTTCTATTTCATTACCTACATCCCATTGAGATGAGTACTGTGCAAGACCTGGCAAATAAACTGACTAGATCTTCAGAGATTCATAAGGAGGCTGGGGAGCCCAGCTCAGATGGGAGGTGTCTATACCATATACATCTATATTTAATGAGACAAATCTTGAATTAAGCCTGCCCTGTGTCCATTAGTCTCCTAAGCACATAATAACATTGTCCTATCTCAGAAGAAATATTAAGAAGATGAACTAGGGAAGAGTGTAATACATAGATATGTTGGTGGTGTGGCCACAGAAGGACAAAGCAGAGCTGAGACTGAGTGACCCTGAATATCCAGTTTTTCTGACACCTTCCTGGGGAGAATTTAGGAATAAGGGGAGAGTTCCAACCTTCAGAAACAGCAAGGGAGATACCAGCTCTTCAAGTGCACACTTTGAATCGAATTCAGCTTCAATTCAGCCAGCACTCTGTCCACGGCATTTCCACGGCTGTTAAATCAATATCAGGTATATCAAAATTATATTAAGTCAAAAATGATTTCTTAATTGCTGACATTTCTATAGTATACAAGAAAATGCTGTTAATAAAGGCATTGCAAATACATAAGAATATATCTGAACAACTACTTTGTTTTAAATTTTTGAAAATTTGCAGGTGAGTTAGGACGCAAAATACCAACTGAACTAAGACACATAAGTCTTTGATTTTCAACCACTAACTCACTTTGAAACTGGTCATTTCACTGAAACTGTATCACAAGCAAAGATCCTCAATGGTGCAAAGAGTCACTATGATTTTTTCTGCTTGTGAAATGAAATGAATGCTCTGTGCATTCATCAGTGAATGCACAGAGAAAAGCAAGCAGAGCTGGCCCCAGGCATAAAGGTGATAGGGAGGACAGCAAAATATCACAAACACTTTCTTTCATAGTAAGTGAAATCCTCTGTCTCAGTGGATTAAGCTAAATTGTAAATAACAATGGAATGTCTATACACATGGTTCTCAAGAAACCCATTTCAAAAATCTCCATATACTGGCAAGCACTGATGGACTTAAATGCCCACTGGCCAGCCACTGTGCCACTGAAAATCACTGTCTGGCAGTGTCTACTATATTCAAAATTAAGTGTGTGGAGAAGCCAAGATTGAATCACAGAATCACAGAGAACGCTTGAGGTTGGAAGGGATCTCTACAGTTCAACTCAAGTAGTGTCAGAATCTATGGAGATATTCAGATGTGGAGTCTCTGCTCCATAAATATGGATGTGTCCCTGTGCATTAGGTCCTGATAAAGGAAAGAAGCCCTGAAACCAGGCTTTAGTTGGGGACTGCACATCCTCAAGTTGCAGGGCAGGAGAACACATGTTAAATGCAAGAGGCACAAGCCAAGGGACTGCAGAGTCTGAGGTGGAAGCCAAACGTATCATCTTCTGCATCATGTCAGGCCTGCCTGCACCTTATAAAAACACCCACAACTCAGGCAGCTGGCTTGTATTTTCGCTGTATTTTCTAGAGGCAGAAAATAGAGTTGGACCAAAACTTCATTCGTATTCTCCTCATGTAAATTTTATTTCTCAGCATAGTTTTGATAGGTTTAATTTCATCTTTTTTTTTTGCTTTGGAGGGTAAAGGCATTACAGAAAAAAAAATTCTTGCTTTGCTTTCAGCCTGAGAAGTGACAACAAAATTCTCCCTGTGAAGAAGCTGCTAATGCTGCAGTGATTCTTATCACTAGCTCATGTATTTCCTGGATATTAATGGATGTTTGGGAAACACTGTAGTATCTCATTATTTACAAAACAACTTGATGTCATTCTGCAAAGTGATGAATATCTCAATATTATGAGCAGATTTCTTGCCTTACTCTGCAGTTTGCATAAATGGATCTTTAAGCTTTGGCTTGGAAGAGTGATGTAAACATCACGGACTGGACATATCTACACTCACTATGCAATCTGCATCTAGTTTGTCATGACAAAGGTATAGCCTTACTCCTCCTTACCACCACAGAGTCAACAAATGCGAGTGCATCATCATCATCATCATAACACTGTTCTCTCCAGCACAATGCACTGCAGTGCACAGCTGTGCCTACTACACTGAGAATAAGCTGACCAATAAATCAGAAATTCAGAATTTCTGATAAGGCCTATCAGAATTCAGATGGGCCTTAATGTATTAAGAAATTAATATAATATAGAAAGATTCAGTAAGACAAAGAAAACACATTACACTGAAAATAATCAAGTAGGTAAATATGGGTTGCAGAATTTCTGGGTAAGTTAAATTTTTGCAGAAAAAATGATCTTGTATTAATGTTAAACTGAATATAAGACATCATGCTTTTGGAAAAGTGCAAATATGTTGCTGGCTTAAGTAAAAGGGAAAGCAGTCTGCAATATATATTTAGTTAAGATTTTTGACTTAACTCAGCAGCTGCGATTTTGTGTCCAATTTTGGGACAAAAAAATGTAGGTCAGTTTGGGGAGAGCATAGGGAACACTGAGAAATACTTACACAAAGGAAAAGGAATTATTTGATTGAGAGGGGAAGAAAAAAATCCAAAGGACTTTCTAAAAGCCAGAAGCTGTTACAGGAATTGGGAACAATTGCCATGTCTGTGGTGGACAGAGCAGGTGGTAATGGTCTCCAACTACAGTAAGAGAGATATGAGAGAAAACCTTTCTATGGAGAGGTAATCACTGTAATATCACCCAGAAAGACTGTGAAACCTGCTGCATTACAGTTCTTTGAAAAGAAGTTAAATGGAGACCTCTCAGGAACTACAAAAGCAGAGCTGATCCTGGCTCAGAGCAGGGTGATGTAACAGGTAAAATCTAATGACCTCTTCACACTACAACCTCATTTTCAGTGGTGGTGAGTTTTGGTTTTCTTTGTTTTGTTTTCCTGTGGATGAACAAGATAGCTAGAATAACCATAGTCTGACTTGCAGGTCCTAATGGAAGACAGCAGGGCTGGCAGGTAGGGAAAAAAGGGTTCTTTATTGCTTGGAAACCGAGCACATTTGAAATGACAAAGTTTCACAAAAACCTTCACAGCCTTCAAACCATCATGTATCAGAGCAGGTATTTTTCGGATGATTTTCATTATACTACACATCTCTCACTTGATTATACTCTCACTGACTCTATTCTCACTTTAGCAGGCATCGTTCCAGCTGATTTCAATAGCATTATTCTTCCTGTTTTTACACTCCACTAAATGAGAAGAGACCTAGCCCTAGAGCAGTAAAATGGATTTGGGATTACAAAATCTGAAACATTTGGGGGCTTTATGCAATTTACTACTGTCCACCAGCTTTCATTTATGCTTATAAATTGTGCCTTTGATGGCAGTGGCATGTATTTATTTGTCTGAGACTCTGCTTGTATCCCTAAGCACGGGAAGACAGATGAAACCCTGCAGAATGCTGCAGCTGGAGCTAGATTGATCTGAAACTCAATGCAGCACTTCTTAAATACAGGTAACATGAAAAGCTCTTCAGAAAACTGCTGAGTACAGCAGTCTGCTTAAAAACAATAGAAAAAGTGACTGAGCATATTCATCTCTCTGTAAAAAAAAATGCTCACAGAATAAGACAAGCTTCCTCAAAAGGAAAGACTTGCCGTTTACTTGGTGTGATTGCTTCCCCCTGGTGCCTTGCAGTCTGAGCTCACGAATGCAGCAGAAAGAAGTGAAATATTGTGAATCTAGGGCTCTTTTGAATCCTAAAGCCAGCCCTAGACAAAAGCCTTCATGACCTTCAGTAATTTGAAGATGGGCTAGACCTGCCCAGGAAATGCCCTTGAAGAATTATCCCACTTATAAGTCTGACAACATAGGCATGACAGTAAATGAAACTGAAAATATATTAAAACCACATTCTATGAAGTATTTTAAAATTATATTCTACAGAAAAACACTAGAGGTCCCCAGCAGTGCCACCTCATTGCTCAAGCGGGCACCTCTAACAGGCAGACTTTGCCTTTGCAGACCTAAAGCTCCAGAATGTTAAATGTGGTTTCATGCGAGAAGTGGCCACTGCGTATCTCAGAGCAGTGCCTGAGGAATTCCACACCCAAAGGAGGCCCACATCTACAAATATCTAAGATATTGGATGGCTCAAGACAATGCTGCTGAGAATAACTTTTCTGGATCCCCTCCAATAATAAAATAGTGTGGACATCCAAGCAGATCTCCTACCTCCAAACGGTTCCAAGAAAGTCACAGCCCATGTCTTCAAGTTTCATTGTTCTTCTCCTACACCATGTGTAAGTTATTTCCCCTATTTATCTTTTACAGAATGAAATCAGAAGAGGTGAAAGGTCTAATTCTCAATCAAGTAAAAGCTAGCTTAGGTCCCCTTCAAAAATATTGCTTTACCCTGGGAGCCCTAGGAGATAACTGGCTCTGACAAGATGTATCTTCTTAGGTAGTAGAGAGACACAAAATTAGATGTCATGAATCTTTTTTCTTTTTTTTTTTTCCTTTTTTTGGTTCTAAGTTTTTTCATGAAGTTTGAACCTGAGGAAATATCCACAGTCCTGGTTATCTCCAAGATTGCTTTTCCTTGCAAGTACAGAGAGAGAATGAAGAAGGATTCTACCTGCCTCCACATACCTTTAATACCTCACTTGTGACAGAGGTCATCATGGCAACCTTTCTAACAGAGATTCTCTGTCTTCCATATACAATATTTACAGAGGATCACAAATCCGAGGTCAGAAGTAAAAAACAATGGAGCTAATCCCACATAACCTAGCAGCTGAAAACCAATCTCTGCTCCAGAGCTGAGGTTAACTGAGGACACCATGAACACCACCATGGGTCTTCAATCAAGATGAGCACTCCAAGGGAAATGCCTGGCCTCTCCTCGCCATCAGAGCCCCTGCTGTTCCTCATAAACTGCACCACTGATGGGCACCATTTCAAGAGAGAACAGTTGCCCTGATTGAGCAGGCTGTCAACAACTGAGAAGATCTCTAATCAGCTAGTCCCAAAAGAAATTTTCATCATTGTCCTTTCATAAATCTATGGTGATTCTCTAGGTCAGGTGTCAGATCCTCCAGCAATTAGCAGAATAAATTAATTTGTTAATCACCTTTGAGGAACAAGCATCTAATTAATGGGGAGGTGCTGAGCATGCATGACTAAAGATATTCATATAATCACATAGCTAGAATGACCTGGGTTTGAATGACAGATCCTACAAAAAACAGCCTGGAGCAAAAGGAGTGCTGTTGACAAATGGTAGTTAAGTAAAGCTGTTTGGGTATGCAAGGATAGTACGCTGCCTTAAGCAGTATAAGTGGATCTAGGTGTACAGTAAAACTACATCTTTGAAACTGTTTCAAAGTTAGAGTTGCAAGAAGCTATCCAGAATTAAAAAAAAAAGTCTGCCAGCATCGATCATAAGTTCATAACCCTTTCAGTGCATTAAAAAAAAAACTGCACAGAACTGAAATTAAGTGGGCTAAATATGGAAAAAAATCAACCCATTAGCTCTATTTCTTCTCTTCATGTTTAGATGTGGGAATTAGACTTTCATTTAATATCACTGCATCTTTTTACTTTAGGGATGTGTCCACCACTGGCTAGCATTACTAAAATGGTATTGTGAATGAAGGAGCGGAAAAATCAGGCATCTAGTCAAAATATGGCAACCTAACCACAATGTACTTGACTGGCAGAGCATCCAGGTGCCTCTCCTAGCATTAGCAGCTAGTAGCCCACCAACCACAGCAAGTCTAAATACAACAAGGATAGAGTTTCAACCAGGACAAACTACCTCAAAAACTCTAGCATCTCATAGAGACACTAAAACAAAACTCAGTTTTCAAAATAACCCATATAGCTCTTCATCACTTTGACTCACTGAACTATATATTAGGAAGAAAAACATATTTTCACTCTTTCTCTTGAGAGTCACGCCGGAAAATGCATTGCCAGAAACATGTAGGATTAGCACAGAATGAGCTCCAGATTCTGAACTGGTATCTATAACTCTTTAGTCAATGGAAGCTCCTCCACTTTTGGAGTACCAAAATGGAAAACATCCTGTCATCAGACTACTTCTTCTCAGTCACCATGGTTAACTTACTGAGGTTCGTGCTAAAGAGAAATTGTCTAGAAAATATTAGTGTTTGAACTAGTTCTATATGCCAGCTTTCCAAAACAACACCTCAAAGATTTTTTTTAAAAAAAATGTTTTCACAGAATACTAGAAAACAGGCATGGGAAGAACCACTCCCTTGTCCTTGGCCTACATCAGTACTTCTAAATCATCTTCATTGATTCTTTCAAAGTTGATATAAGAAAATAAATTGTTCTGGAAAGGTCTGATTAAGCCCTTTTGGGTCTAGAGGACAAATGGAGGAGAGAGAGAACCTAAGGAGACTTCTTTTCCCTGTAAGAACAGTTTCCTAAATTTAGAGAAAAATTCATTCAAGATGTGCATATTTATGTCTCCTTTTCTCACTGATAGACTGCAGAACAGAGGTTTTTTGATCCAATCTGACACAGACATCACTTCTAATGAGATTTAGGAGTCAAACCAGAGATACCTCAAAATTTTACCTCATTGGCACAATAGCAAATGGTATGATGGACAGAGCCACCAAAAGCTAACAGATGCACAGCTACTGCATTTGAATTGAAGGGTTGTGTCAGAAAATAGTCTAATATTTCCTGAAATGAAACTCAGAATGGACTGGATAGCACTAGAGTTTTGTAATGGAAAGTCTGCCAGAATCTCTCACACTTAGCAAAGTGTTAATGAAAGGAAATGAAGGATTAGGCGGTTTGGGTTTTCCAGCCTTACACATCTATTAAAAGGATTTTTTTTTTTATCTGCATATACACATATATATGTGAGTATATGAACATAAACATTTATATACTCACACATACATTGTTCCAAGGTTCTGAGAAAAACTTGTGGTGAGCTACACAATACAGATTTTGAAAGGACCATGCAATGCTAATAGTTCTCATAACACATTTTCTAAAGTCACATCACTATCTTTTAAAAAGGATGTAAAATGCAGAAGGTAACTTAAAGCCTAAAGCCAGGAACATAATCCAATCAAGGTATGCCATAAAAGTGTTAATTAAGAAACCTTGGGAAGGACAGGAGAAAGAAATTATTTAATACTGTCATAGTACCTGTGATGTCCCAGTGCCAAGCCACAAGCAACAAAGAAGTGAGGTCTTCAAAAGGGGTTACTGAGCAAGGCTAGATCACTTTATGATTTTTTTTTCTTTTTTTTTTTTTTTTTTAACAAAATGAAAGGACAAGCTGTAAGTTTAAGAAGTCTTTGGGGCATGTCAGTGCGATGGGTTGCAGAAGCTAATGAGCTGAATTGCAAAGAACAGATAAGAAAGATCCTTATTGCTAAGCATAATGTTAGGGGCATATTTTGATGTTCTCTCTCTTACTTCTTTATTTCTTTACTACACATTTGTTTTAGTCTTCTACCATTAAACTATGTCAAGTGATAAAGTAGATTCTGAATAGTTGGACATATGCTAAACAAACTTACATGAGTGTGACTATATAATTCAAGGGTAAAGCTACAAAATAAGACCAAGTTTACCACCCGTTCAACCCTGTGGGTCCTAGAGCCTAGACAAGTTGTCAGGCTGAAGAGAGGCATCTTCCTTAGCATATACTAGCATATATTGAAAAGCAGTGCTATAGAGAAGAGATCATCAGAGTGACTGCCACCACCCATCCCTTTCTTAGGACACAAGCACCATTCATAGTCCTTATCATAAAATTATTCAGAGAGTTTAGCAAGATGCAGGCTAAACTATCACCTATACTATGCAGCTATGCTATCACAAGCGGGAAAAAAAGCTCTGTGAAAGCTATTCAACGGGCATATGGCAAAGGCAATGTCTTAAGAATATAACTATTTATGCTCTGCACAGTCTTTTGCATTCTGTGGCCAATTTCATGGAAAAAAATAAGAGAATCCTACTAGTTTCTGAAGCCTGAAGGCAATATCTGTAGGCAGAGAAGCAAGATTGGAGAGTGGACTTCTTTCAGGGGTCCATTTGTCATTGGCCTTTGTAGAAGAGCTGTAAATGCCTTATGTAGCCTAGTTTATGAGGAGTATAAACTAGATATATTAATGCAAATCCATTTCCCAAGTTTTTAATAGACCTTGTTTTATTAAAATTGCTATTGCAACAAAAACTGCACAAGTGTGTCCTTGCGCTGTAACTGCTAACAAGTGGAGGTGAAGGGTAAAAAATTCCTAGAACTCGTATTTCCTTGCTCAGACTACAGCTCAACAATAGAGCAAATCTGACTATAAGACTCTTCTAGCCAAATGACACAAAATGCTGCCCAGTGGGAACTCATTCCACAAGTCTCAAATCATGACAGAAGTTCAGAGAAGCTGAGGAGGTAGCAGCAGGATTCTGGTCAGCTCAGGTACTGTCTGGCTTCTGCAGCAGCCATGAGAGCTAGTGAAGCTGGCGGAACCGTGGACATGTGCCAAACCCAAATTAGATTTATTTTGTCTTGTTGGGTGATCTGCAGCCCACAAAACAAACAGAAATTATTCCTGAGCCACAGCTTCTGCCTTCCCCAGGGAACCTGATAGACCTGTCTGTTCCCTCAGATATGTGCTAACCTCAAGCTTAGTGTAAAAGGGAAAGCTTGAAGAAGCAGCCAGGACAAGATGAAGTCTGAATCAATGGCAAAAAACAGTTTTCAGCAATTCTAACTGAAGCTGAGGAAACTATATCAAAAGAGAAAAGG
Organism: Nothoprocta perdicaria; assembly: GCF_003342845.1. NCBI lineage: Eukaryota > Metazoa > Chordata > Aves > Tinamiformes > Tinamidae > Nothoprocta > Nothoprocta perdicaria. The sequence continues at coordinate 4,292 of NW_020456254.1, read as the reverse complement.
GGAGGAAAAATACCCACCTTATCATTTGGGATAATTTGGAGACTTTCAAATCTCTGATCCCTTTGTTAGCTTTGTAGGTTGTTGAGGGGCTAAGAAGTGAAAACCACATGTGTATATACAAATAAACATATATATGTGTGTGTGTATATATATATATATATATATATGTATGTACATACACACACACACAGAGGGAGCCACTGCTTTTGGCAAAGCAACTCCTGATTAAAACCTTTTTAAAACTCCCGATTAAAATCAGACCTGGAGTCTCATTTCCCAGTGAGGCCAACGAAGTGGTGTCTCTTTGCAAATGCCAACTTTGGAAGACTGAAGCAGGTCAGAATGTTACTACCATACCTTGAATATTTCTTAGCCTGTTAATGATACATAGATCTAAATGCCATGAGATGAAGTGAGTAAAACAAAAAGATAACAAACTGTTTACTAACCCCACCATCAGCAGAAGAAATGCAAAAGGACCCTGTGCATACAATAGAGCCTCATCTAGACCTTTGAGGTGTAATGAAATGTCCTTAACCGTACATGACTTGTTAGCAGGATTGTGTTTTTCCTCTAGCCTATGCCAAGTTTAACAAGCAGGCTGCAGAGGACGGCACGTAGCTTTTCACTCTGTTGAGGGACTTGTGATAATACGAACTGACATGAAATTCTGCTTCTGTAATATTTGGGCCCAAGGAGTTAACAAAAAACGAAGTGCTTCTCAGTCCTGCAGGAGAAGGGCATTAACAAAACCCACACCTCATTAGCACAAGCAGAGCACCAGGCACCACACCCATTGCAAAACACTCCAGTGTTCTATATAGTACACAAAATAGTAGTTTTAAAAACAAGTAACAGCTGAAAGTACATTTAAAGAGGTCAAAGTCAAACATCAATTGGCACCTGACTGCCAGAGACACACAGGAGAAAAAAAAATATATACCTAATAAAGATGGTCCTGACACAAATATACCCCTCAATATTTTCAGCATCTACCACCAAGTGTGATTTCTACCTTGAAAGGTCTGTTTCGCAGTATGGATTTTTCTCTGCTTGTGGTTATCCAGATAACCACATGCAGAGAAGGAAATCTGTGTACATATTTATATTCCAAACATCTGGATTTTACAATGTTTGTACAGTGCCAGGCATGGCCATAGTTGTAGTTTATGAAGGGGGTTCACGGGTACTCTTCAAATGAACATTTCCTTGAAAGTAAAGGAAAATGCAGATAAAATATCACTTTCTATGTATCTGTTCTTTTTAGTATTCTGCTAATGGTAAGCACAGAAAAGAGTTAACAAGGGTTAACATAGGAGATTGCAGAGCCAAAATGCAGAAACGTGGAGTATTTGAGTATGCTACACCATCTCTCTTAAAGACCTTTATAGAGGTGTTGTTCCCACTTTACAAAGAGAGAAAAGGCAGATAAAGCCCCTGGGATTTGCCCAAAGTCACAGAAATCAGTGGCAGAGCACAGAAATCAAAACACCTCCCCAGAGGTTATTTACTATATTTATGAATTGCTGAATTTGTGATTTCTCTCCAATTTCTATTTGTAATAGACCGATCTGACAAAGATCTGATTAAGGATTCTTACTACGATCAGGTATAGAGAGAATGGCTTTTAAATATATGGTTTGGATAAATGTGGAAAAAAAGCTATTTGAGAGAGCCACTGGAAGGAGTAAATTGCTTTTGCACACATTTCTCTTGTACTTTTTTTTTTTCTTTCCCGTATAAAAACTCCTCTAAGTTGAAGTGCTGTATTTTCCAAGTGTTTTCATTACTGAAAAAATAACAAGGTAAACCGAGAATTTCCCTGGCCTCAGGATATATATATATATATTTAGTTAGTTTATCCTCTGATAGTCACAGTTTATCACATGACTTTTTAGGACAGGTATGCTATTAAAAAATACAATGAAACTAGCCATCTCATTTCAGTTCCGAGGATTCAAAGCTATAACCAGGAACTGTTTAATCCAAAATAACTAAGGAAGTTAGAAGCAAGAATGAGACGACAAGACTCCTCATTCCAAGTTCAGTGCTTTAATTGTTTGCCCAGTGAGTCATGTGGTGGTCCTGCTCCTGTGAACCCCAAATCTCATGTTGGCACTCTAAAAGGATAAAGAGAAGATGCACTACTACATCTGAAAAGGGAGATACTGGTAAGAATCCCTTCAGACAGAGAAAGGGTCTCATACTTTACAGGAGAAAGCTCTATCCTACGAAAAATAACAGCCTATTCCTCCTTTGTGCTCCTCCAGGACCCTGTTTGAAGCAGTAGCCTCAAGTGCTTTTTATGTACAATTTGATCCTGTCAAAGCCTGATAAGCTCACAGTAGGAGCACCTACTGCAGAAGTCAAATGCTTCTCTACTCGACAGGCCACAGGCAAGAAGCTGTGCAAGCCTGGAATACAGACACAAATCTCATCATGCAAAGAGAGGCTGTCCAGGCGTTTGGCAGATTAAGATTAAAAAGTAAGATACTTAAGTCATGTAAGCATCCTGAACTTTGGGCTGGAGCTGAGCCAAGGTTCCCAGGACTGTAATTTCAGATTTATGTTCCTAAATTCTTGACAGCTTCAGCTTTAATCATGCGAATCCTTTTTTTTGTGGAAAGGATTCGGCTCTCATTTCCTACAATAAACATGCCTGTATCACAGTTACCCACAGCCTGTGCAAAATAAAACTAATGTGGATTGAAGGGAACCAGAGATCCAGATTACTGCAAAATTACCACTCGAGAGCCATGTGCAAAAAAGAAATGGTAAAGACACTGTGAAAACTTCTGAGATGGCCAATATCAAAAGACTAGAGATTAATACATAGAAAACATAGACATATAATGGTGACTAACAAGCTTAATAAATTAATTTTCACTTCAGAAATGACATTAGGTTTTCTACTGCCTCACCATTTGACTACCACACTACCAAGTACTATGGAATCAAGACAAAATAAAACAGGCCATGTAAAGAAAGAGCTTGGTGGAAATTATCGGGCCATCCATCTAGCTACACACGGCTTTAAAAGTACATGCAATAGTTTTACAATATTTGTCTTAAAAAAAAAAAAAAAAGTTGAGCTTCTAGTATTTATTTATTTTACTGACTTCTCACTCAATAATAAAAAAAAAAAAAACAGAGAAGTAGCAAAGAAGGGAGCGAGATTATCAGGATGAAAGATCATTTACTAGAAACTAAGGCAGACAACAGATAAGGCATCCAGTAAAGCAGCTTGCAGCGAAAAGATCGTGCAAACATGGAGACACTGGGAGAAAGAGCAGTCTGGATTAAGCACTAACTATCAGAAACAAAGATGAGAACTTTTACAAACTCATTGTGGAAAAAAAATGAAGGAAATACTGCCTCAAACCATGTACAAGCTAATAAGAGTGTCCACTAAGTACTGATATTCAAGGGAAAAAAAAAAAAGGCCTGGAGAGAAATACTTTTCTTCAGAGAGAGAAACAAGAAATGGAAGACTGAGTGGTTGTTCATCCCTCAATTATTGTAGCACTGAGTGGTCCTCTTGGGTAAAGACCTCACTGGAAGAAGCATGCAATTCTGCAGGCATTAGTGATTCCTAATCAGAGAAGAGCTGTTTGATAACTTTCACTATATGTTGGGAGAAATGCTTGAATTGCATTTGTTCTTACAGAAATGCCTGCAAATTGCAAAGGCAAGTGATTGGTCCAGGGAAACAGTAAAAACAGCAATATTTAAGTAAGTACTGAAACTCAAGGTATAAAGAAAATGGGAAGAATTTAAAAAACACATAGGATAAGCATACAGGTAGCAGGGTACAGGATGAGTATGGTGGAAAGGAATTAAAAAGAGAGAAGGAAACGGTCATTTAAAAAAAAAAAGCCACATGCAGTGACTGAAGATGTTGAAATTTCCAAGTAAAAGTTACACTATAAGTTACACTATACGGCCAGCAAATGCAAGGACGCTCAGCGTGTATATACTATAGGAAAAAACACCTGCCAACAGTTCAATCACTACATTGGCAGCTGTGCTATTAGGTCAGTGACCAATTCTGTTCCAGCAGGGGCGAGTAGCCAGCTGCAATGTTATCTGCACAACACTGACAAGGCAGGAACAGCATACCCTAATACTTGGGACCAAGAGCTGATGATGGACAACAAAGCCACTCAGAATATTTCAGAATATTTCAGAATATTTAAGGTTGGAAGGGACCTCTACAGATCATCTAGTCCAACCTTCCTGCTCAAGCAGGCACACCTAGAGCACGTGGCACAGGGTGGCATCCAGGCGGGTTT
>NW_020456253.1:9017-10208 GCF_003342845.1 Nothoprocta perdicaria | reverse complement strand
CACGCTGCACAGCTCTGCTGCACTGCATTGCACTGCTCGCACGCTGCGCAGCTCTGCTGCACTGCATTGCACTGCTCGCACGCTGCACAGCCCCTCTGCTGCACTGCACCGCTCGCACGCTGCACAGCGCCTGCACTGCACTGCTTGCATGCTGCACAGCTCCTCTGCTGCACTGCACCGCTCGCACGCTGCACAGCGCCTGCACTGCACTGCTCACACGCTGCACAGCGCCTGCACTGCATTGCACTGCTCGCACGCTGCACAGCTCCTGCACTGCGCGACTCCACTGCACGGCTAGACTGCTCACACACTGCATGGTTGCACTGCACTGCTCACGTGCTGCACTCCTGTGTGTCTCGCTGGCTGTATGCATGCAGTGTGCACACACAAAACAGGGTGTGCGGTGTGTGCACAAGGGGTGTGCGTGCAGCACGTGTGCAGTGTGTGCACATGGGGTGTGCGTGCAGCACGTGTGCGGTGTGTGCACACGGTGTGCGTGTGCAGCGGGTGTGCAGCCTGTGCACCGCGGGGGTTTTTGCACTGCTCGCATGCCACGTTTGCACAGTTGGTGTGCACTGCGGGTGTTTTTGCACCACACACGTGCAGGGTGTGCACAGTGGGTGTTTTTGCCCCTCATGCATGCAGAGTGTGCGGAACGGGTGTGCATAGGGCGTATTTATCCTGCACATGTGCAGGGTGTGCACCACATGCATGCAGGGTGTGCACAGCGGGTGTTTTTGCACAACACATGTGCAGACTGTGTGCAGTGGGTGTGCACAGCGGGGGGTTTTGCCCTGCACACACACAGGGTGTGCATAGCAGGTGTTTTGTCCCGCACACGTGCACGGTGTGCACAGCGGGTGTTCTAGCACAACACGTGTGCAGGGTGTGCACTGTGGCTGTGTACAGAGGGTGTTTAGCCCCACACGTGTGCAGGGTGTGCACAGCGCAGGTGCACAGTGGGTGTTTGTAAATGGCACACGCACAGGGTGTGCACAGCGGGTGTTTCACCCCGCACACGCACAGGGTGTGCACAGCGGGTGTTTTTGCACGGCGGGTGTTGTTGCACACCACGGGTGTTTCCTCCCGCACACACACAGGGTGTGCACAGCGGGTGTTGTTGCACACCGCGGGTGTTGTTGCACAGCGGGTGTTGTTGCACAGCGGGTGTTGTTGCACACTGCGGGTGTT
>NW_020456253.1:4397-8036 GCF_003342845.1 Nothoprocta perdicaria | reverse complement strand
CACCGGCAGCGGCGGCACCGGCAGCGGCAGCGGCTCCGCTCCCATGGCCGCGCCGCCCGCCAAGCGCATCCTGTGCGTGGGGCTCGTGTGTCTCGACGTGATCAGCGTGGTGGAGACCTACCCCGCGGAGGACACGGACACCAGGTGCCCGCCGGCACCGGGCTGGGCCGGCACCGGGACTGGGGCTGGGCCGGCACCGGGGCTGGGGACTCGGCCGGCACCGGGACTGGGGGCTGGGCCGGCACCGGGACTGGGGCTGGGCCGGCACCGGGGCTGGGGACTCGGCCGGCACCGGGACTGGGGGCTGGGCCGGCACCGGGAATGGGGGCTGGGCCGGCACCGGGACTGGGGGCTTGGCTGGCACCGGGGCTGGGGTCTGGGCTGGTACCGGGACTGGGGGCTGGTACCGGGACTGGGGCCTCAACTGGCAGCAGGGCTGGAGGCTCTGCCGGGACTGGGGGCTCATTTGGTACCGGGCCTGGGCGCTCTGCCAGTACCTGAACTACAGGCAGCTCTGCCGCTACCGAGACTGGGCGCTCTGCCAGTGCCAGGGCTGGGGCTCTGCCGGTACCGGGGTTGGGGCATTGTGATGGCACCGGGGCTGGAGGGGCTCTGCCGGTACCGGTGCTGGGGATTCTGCCAGTACCAGGACTGAGGGGGGTCGACGGGACCGCGGCTGGGGGTCCCTGCTGACACTGCGCCGCGGTGGTGCAGTGCCCCRTGCCCTGTGCCCTGCACCGGTGCTGCCGGTGCTGCCGGTGCTGGTGCGGAGCAGCCGCGATGCTGGCGCCGGCGCTCTGCATGCCGCTGCGTGCGCGCTGCAGGTGCCTGTCGCAGCGGTGGCAGCGGGGCGGCAACGCCTCCAACTCGTGCACGGTGCTGGCCCTGCTGGGTGCCCCCTGCGCCTTCATGGGCTCCCTGGCGCCCGGACCCGCCGCCGAGTAAGTGGGGCCGGGACCCCCCGCTGCCGTCGGCCCCGCGCCCGCTGCAGCGGCGGCGTGGCGGAGCTGCTGCCCGCGGGCACGGCCGGCGCCGCGGCGCTCACCCCGCGCTCCCCCGGCCAGCTTCATCGCGGCGGATTTCAGGCGCCGCGGCGTGGACGTGGCGCACGTGGCCTGGCAGCCGCAGGGCACCGTGCCCTGCGCCTGCTGCATCGTCAGCGCCGCCAGCGGCTCGCGCACCATCGTGCTGCACGACACGTAAGGGCGGCCGCGGCGCCCGCTCGCAGCAGCCCGATCACCCTGATTCCGCCGCCGCCGCCAATCGCCCCCAATGAGCCCGGCCCGCGCTGCCCTTTGAGCCGCCCCGGGCGCCGTTAATCATTGACGGGGGCCCCGTGCCCGGGGCAGAGTCGAGGCGCCAGCCCCGGCGCTGCCCTTCGCCCCGGGCCGCCGCGGCCGCCCGGCCTGACCCCCTCCCCGCGGGCAGGAACCTGCCCGACGTGACGGCCCGGGACTTCGAGCGGGTCGACCTGGAGCAGTACAGCTGGGTGCACGTGGAGGTGAGCGCGGGCAGTGCAGCGCAGCGCCGCGAGCACTGCTGGCTCTGCACGGGGACAGCAGTGCTGTGCAGTGCCAGGCTGTGCCATGGGCCCCGTGCGGCTGCCGGGCCGGAGCGTGCAGCGCGCTGCAGGGCCAGGCCGGGCACTGCTCCCCGCTCATGGCCACTGCGCTTGGCACCGTGTGGTGCCGTGCCCCGTGGCGCCGCCCGTGCTGTGGTGTGACACTGCGTGCCGCAGCGCAACACTGGGTGTTGTGGGGTGACACTGCACAAGGTGACGCTGCACGTTGCAGTATGACGCTGCACGGCGTGCTGTGGCAGCGTGTGGCACTGCGTGAGGCTACRTGGTGCCACATCGTGCCTGCGACTGCACAACACATCTCAGTGTAAAASTGCACATGTGGTGCTGCATGGTGCAGTGCGAGGTTGCATGTCACAGTGTGACACTGCACAATGCGGTGCTCTGTACAGTGCCGTGTGTCACTGTATTATGCAGCACTGCATGTCGTGGTGTCACGCTGCACAAAGCGACACTGTGCTGCACAATGCAGCACTGATGCTGTACCGTGCAGTGTGATGCTGCACAGTGCACTGTGGCACCGGATGATGCAGCAATGCATGTCCTGGTGTGACGCTGCACAGTGCAGCACTGTGTGTCATGGGGTGATGCTGCACAGTGCAGTGTGGTGCTGCACGGTGCAATGTGACACTGCACAGTGCAGCGGGGTGTCACAGTGTGGCACTGCCTGTCGTAGTGCCACACACTATGTGGTGCTGCATGTCACCGGGTCACACTGCACAATGCGTCACTGCATGTTGCTGTGTCGTGCTGCACAGTGCAGTGTCACGCTGCACCATACAGTGCTGTGTGTCACAGGCTCATGCTACACTGTGCATGGTGCAGCGTGACACTGCACAGTGCAGCGCAGCATGTCACAGTGCCATGCTGCATAATGTGAAACCGTGTGCTGCAATGTCACACTGTACAGCATAGTGTGGCACTGTACGGTGCAGTTTGACACTGCACAGTGTGGTGCTGCATGTCGCAGGGTCACACTGCAGAAAGCAGCACTGTTTGCCACAGTGCCATGCCGCAGCRCCGTGTGTAGCACCGTGTGCCACGCAGTGCAGTGCCACACACTGCAGTGCCATGCTGCAAAATGCAGCAACATGGGGCCACGATGCACAGTGCAGTGCCATGCTGCATGCAGCAGCTCTGTGCGCATGGGGCCATGTCGCACACTGCAGTGCCACGCTGCATGCCACAGTGCTGCACATCGYGGGGCCATGCTGGACTGTGCAGGGTCACGCTGCACGCTGCAGTGCTATGCAGCATGGTGCAGTGCTGCACGCCATGGAGCSATGCTGTAGTGCCACGCTGCATGGTGCAGCACTGTGCTGCACAGTGCAGTGTTGCATGCCACAGGGCCATGCTGCACAGTGCAATATCATGCTGCACAATGCAGCGCTGTGCACCGCGGGGCCAAGCTGCACATTGCAGTGCCATGGTGCACAGTGTAACTCTGCGTGCCATGGGGCCACGCTGCACGCTGCAGTGTCACCCTGCATGCTGTGGCGTCACTCTGCATGCTGCAATACAATGCTGCATGCTGCAGTGCTGCACAGTGCAGCGTCGCACACTGCAGTACCACACTGCACGCTGCAGCACCACGCTGCATGGTGCAGTACCACGCTGCCCAGCACAGTGCCACGCTGCACAGTGCAGTGCCACGCTGCACAGTGCAGTGCTGCATGCTGCAGTACCATGGTGCATGGTGCAGTACCACCCTGCACAGCACAGTGCCACGCTGCACAGTGCAGTGCTGCATGCTGTAGCACCACGCTGCATGGTGCAGTACCACGCTGCCCAGCACAGTGCCACGCTGCACGCTGCAGTGCCACGCTGCACAGTGCCACGCTGCATGGCAGAGTGCCACGCTGCACGGTGCGGCACTGACGGGCGCTGCGGGCGCAGGGCCGCAACGCGGCGGAGCAGGAGCAGATGCTGCAGCGCGTGGAGCGGCACAACCGGGCGCGCGGCCCTGCCCAGCGCGTGGCCACGTCCGTGGAGCTGGAGAAGCCGCGGGACGAGCTGCTCCGCCTGCTCCCGCTCGCAGACCTCGTGCGTGCGCCAAGCCG
>NW_020456253.1:0-936 GCF_003342845.1 Nothoprocta perdicaria | reverse complement strand
CACCATGCAGTGTATTGGCCCCGTGCATTGCACCATGCCATGCAGCATGCTGGCTCTGCATGCTGCACCACACCATGCAGTGAGCTGGTCCCATACCATGCAGCATGCTGGCCCTGCACACTGCACCACACCAACCACCCCATGCAGTGTCCTGGCCCTGTGCACTGCACCATGCAGTGTGCCTGCACTGCACCTCATGCAGCAACACTGCCTCGTGCCAGCACAGGTGCCCCTGGGCTCAGTGGCTGCTCGATGGGATGTGCCCCATGGCCGGGGGAGACCCACATGTCCGCATGTGACTGAGACGCCCCACACGTCCCCGGGCCGCCCTGCTGTGGCCGCCCCATGCAGGGACCCCCCCACAGCCCACTGTGCTGCCCGCCCTGTCCCCAAGCGCCCCCAGGCCCCGGTGCAGAGTCCGGCACGGCTGGAGCCGCGGGGCCGGGGGTGGAGGAGGGTCCTCACCCCGCCCCGGGGGGGGGGTCAGGGGACACATGGCAGCCAAGCCAGGGCTTGGAGCGGGGCGGAGCTGGGGGACACGGTGCCACGGTGGCACCTCCACCCCCACCCCACCCAGTGTCCCAGTGCCCCGTGTCCCAGTGCCCCATGTCCCAGTGCCCTTCATCCCAGTGCCCCCGTGKCCCAGTGCCCCTGCGCTCGCGGGCSCCGTGGGGCAGCTCCACGCTGGCAGCCGCCGGGCTGGCACTGAGCAGGGCAGCAGCACCCGCGGCACCGCGTCCTGTGCCACACGCATGCGTGTCACACTGCCCGTCCCACGTGCATGCACACACACACTGCAYGGACAAGTGTCACACTGAGCCCCCCATGTGCATGCACACACACGCACTGCATGCACACGTGTGTCACACCTTCCCCCACGTACATGCACCGCATGTGCAAGTCTCACACTGAGCCCCCCATGTGCATGCACACACA
>NW_020456252.1:7061-9931 GCF_003342845.1 Nothoprocta perdicaria | reverse complement strand
AATCTAGTTTAAAGCCCTCATGATGAGCCCAGCCAGCTCCTGACCCAGGGCCCTCTTCCCCCTTTGAGAAAGATGGACCCCATTGGGTGCCATCATGCCTGGTGCCACGTAAGGCTTCCTGTTACCAAAGAAGCCAAAGTTATGGCGATGACACCAGCCGCGGAGCCACATGTTAATGGACTGTACCCTATGATTTCTGTCTGTATTGCTGGCAGCGCTGGGAAGAATCAAGCAGAAAATGACCTGTGCGCCTGTGTTCCTGATCGTCCACCCCAGCTCCCTAAAGTCCCTAATTGGATCCCACATTGGTGGTGCGATTCCCCTTGCCAAAACTGAAGGGAGCAGAGCACAGAGATCTGCACACCAGCTCCTTGTCAAAGCTCCACTGCAATCACTGGAGATGCAGGGTGAGAGTCAGGAGCTCCCACTCAAACACCTGGGGCCAGTGGAAGAGACTGAGGAGGTCGAAGACATGTGTCAGTGCATGCTTGCTCTGATGGAGCTCCTGGGAGACCTGCATCATCGTAGAGCATGAGCTGGGGTCCAGGTGGGGTATTGCCTTGGCCATCTGAAATGACCACAGATGCCAACTACAATGAGAGCCCTGCTCCTGTGAGGTATAGGCATGGGAAGAATCCAGGGTTAACCACCAGCTCTTGCAATTCAGTGCAGAGCCTTGATTTGAGGGAATAGACGTCCATAGATGAGGTGCCGGCGTTCGCCACCTGCTCCTTCTCCATCCTCGGCACTTGCTCTGGGGACATTCCCGCATGTCCAGCACCTTTCTGGCCTATCCTCTGCACAGACAGACGCGTCCCTACAGTCCATGACACAGCCCGGCTCTCTGATCAGCTGCTCCCACAGAAGGGACCTCCCAGACCCTTGGTTGGTGCTGCTCCTGCTGCCAGGCAATCACGCACGGAGACAGAAGTGACTTCACAATGTGCCTTGAACCTTCAGCTGGCTCTGGCCTATCAGCAGCAGGGACAGAGGTGACGTCACAAGAAACCTCAGCAACCCAGAGCCTGCTGATGACATCAGGCCTACAGAGAAGGATGTGACCTCAGAGTCACTATCAGAGCCATATCCCTGCTGCTGGCCTATCAGAGACTGGCACAGCAGTGACCTCATCACCACCATCCAGGTAACGTGCCTGCTGCTGGCCTATCAGAGACTGGCACAGCAGTGACATCACCACCAACATCCAGCCCTTATCCCTGCTGCTGGCCTACCAGGTCCTGAGGCAGAACTGCCAACACAACCCACATCCCAACTATGAGTCTTTTTCTGCCTTGTCCCCACCAGACATTGAGGGGACATCACAGCAGCCTGTGGGAGCTAAGAGCCCCCTTGGCCCATGCAGAGTAATAAGTGTCGTCAGCGTCAGAATTCTGGGAGGAGATGGAGGGGGGCTTCAGGCCAACAAACATGCCAGTGCTGACAAAGAGGGAGACCATGGCAATGTATGAGAGGCACACGGGAAAGGCTTTGTGCCCTCCCTGCTCAGAGGACATCATTAGGACATCTCTGAAGATTTGCACACAGGACACTGCAATGAAAAGGAAACACTCCAAATCTAAATGAAGGACAGGACACAGGACACTGCAATGAAAGTGAGACACCCCAAGTCCTAAGATGGAGCCACTTTGCAGGAGATGTGAAGGATAGGCAGAAGAGCGGCTACTGCTTCAGTGAAAGAAAAGAAGAAATTAGGAAATGTGGCCTTATTCYAGAGTGRGYCAGAGAATCTGRCCAAAGAGAATCTAGAGAGCTCTGAGGMAGTCATGTCCTTCCTGCCTTCTACAGGAKGGRGTGGCTGGCATCCATGGACATGGGAACAGCTGGTTGCTATGGCAGGAAATCTGCTCTCTTTCCAAGGTTGTGGAGATCAGGACATGGCCACATGACCACAAGTAGGAATATGCAGCAGCCATGCTCAAAGACCAAGGAGCTGCCAGCCATTGAGGCGCATGGCAGTCATGTGTGTGTCACAGAGCACATCAGAGATTCACAGAATGGTTGAGGTTGGAAGAGATGTCTAGAGATCCGCTATTCCAAGCCTCACCTTGTACAGGGTAACCTAGAGCATGTGGCGCAGGGTCACATCCAGGTGGAGAGAAGATCTCCAGAGAAGGAGTTTCCACAGCCTCTCTGGGCAGCCAGTTCCAGGGCTCTGTGACCCGCAAAGAAATTCTTCCTCACATGGAGATGGAATGTCCTGTGTTTCAACTGGTACCCATTACCCCTTGTCCTGTCACTGGCCACCAGTGAGAAGACTTTGGCACCATCCTCTCTACACTCTTCCTTCAGGTGCTTCTATTTATTGATTTAATCTCCTCTCAGTCTTCTCTGTGCTAGACTAACGACCCCCAGCTCACTTAGACTTTCCTCAAATGACAGATGCTCCAGTCCCTTAATCACCTTCATCGCTTTACACTTGACCCACTCAAAAAGTTCCACATTCTTTGAGCCCTTCGACCCCTGGCACTGTGTGGAACCGCCGTCTGTCTCCATCCAGGCAAGGAAGATGCGGGACCTGGTCCCCAACGTGGTGAATTGGCTTCAGGACGTTGATGGGCAGATGGACACCAAGGCGCTGGCACTGCTGCACAATGTGCTGCACCTCACTGACCCACGGCAGAGCAGCCACCTCCGCGTGCAGATGCCCCAGGACCTCCTGCCCTTCTTCCCCATCGTGAGCACAGCAGCAGGGAGCTGCTGGGGTACCTTGGGGTTCCCCATCACCGTGCTCCTGCTCCGCAGGCACCTGCATGAGATGGCTGAGACAGGGCAGAGCTCCTGCCTTGAGAGCTATCTGGAGAGGAGGCCCCAGTAGTGCCAGCCCTGGCCTGGAGGTGCTGGCCCTGTGC
>NW_020456252.1:0-6446 GCF_003342845.1 Nothoprocta perdicaria | reverse complement strand
TTATTACGGAGACACAGTGAGTGGATCAATCCTAATACAGCATGAGATACAATTCAAGGTACCAGGGAAGAAGGAGCAAACTTTGTAAGGGTAGAATGAATGCAAGTACTTGTGTAGAAACATGATAATTCTTTTACTACAAATAAAAGCCATAATAAAAATAACATAAATGCTCATTCCAGTTAAGGGATACAGAACGAGTCATTTGGGAAGAGAGATGGAAACGTTAGCACGTCTGAAAGAAGTCCATGAGATCAATTTCCTCATGGCAATCTTGAGTTCCTTATTCCTCATGCTGTAGATGACGGGGTTCAGTACTGGAGGCACCACCGAATACAGAACAGTCACTACTAGATCCAGTATTGGGGAGGAGATCGAGGGTGGCTTCAAGTAGGCAAATGTGCCAGTGCTGAGAAAGAGGGAGACCACGGCCAGGTGCGGGAGGCACATGGAAAAGGCTTTGTGCTGGCCCTGCTCAGAGGGGATCGACAGCACAGCTCTGAAGATCTGCACATAGGATACCACAATGAAAATGAAACAATTAAAGACTATACAGGCAGCAAATATAGTAACTCCAAATTCCCTGAGGTAGGAGTGTGAGCAGGAGAGCTGGAGGATCTGGGGGATCTCACAGAAGAACTGATCCACCTCATTGCCTTGGCACAGTGGAATGGAAAATGTGTTCCCGGTTTGAAGAAGAGCATAGAGAAAGCCACTGGCCCAGGCAGCTGCTGCCATTTGGACACAAGCTCTGCTGCCCAGGAGGCTCCCATAGTGCAGGGGTCTGCAGATGGCCACAAAGCGGTCATAGGCCATTACTGTGAGGAGAGAAAATTCCCCTCCTACAAAGAAGACCAACAGGAAGACCTGGGCAGCACATGCCAAAAAGGAAATGGTCCTGCCATCCCAGAGGGAGTTGGCCATGGATTTGGGGACAGTGGTGGAGATGGAGCCCAGGTCGAGGAGGGAGAGGTTGAGGAGGAAGAACTACATGGGGTTGTGGAGGCGTTGTTCGCAGGTTATGGCTGTGTTGATGAGGCCGTTGCCCACGAGGGCAGCCAGGTAGATCCCCAGGAATAGGGAGAAGTGCAAGAGCTGCAGCTCCCGCCTGTCTGTGAATGCCAGGAGGAGGAACTCGTTGAGGGAGCTGCTGTTGGACATTTAATTCCTTTAGGAGTACTGTCCGAAAAGGAAAGAAGTCAAAAAGTTAGAACAGGGCTGTCTGAACCAGACTTTTTCAGTTTCTCAGCAACCTCCCACATTTCCTCTCTATCTTATTTCATTTCTCTTTCTAGTATTCCATTTTGTACTGGCTGAGTGTGTCATGTGCAGCACATGACACATCCTAGCTCCAAAGAACTTATTTCTACTGTGCTGCAAGTGTAAATGGATGTGTCCAACTACCCTTTGACTGTATTTGTGGAGATGCCTGGGAATGGCATCTTCCATTGCTTGGAAGGGACTTGGTGAACAGACACAGTGGGAATATTCTCCTTTCAACAGGAGCAGAGCTGAATACAGCCCTCACACCAGTCTAGTCTGAAGGAGACGAGCTTTGTGAGGGATTCATCCCCATCAATCTTTTCCTCCTCAACACAGATATCTGTATCTGAATCTGTCACACCAGATCCCACCCCAGCAAGGGAGAAAAACAGTCAAATGGGAACAAGGATTGACCTTACCCTTTCTTGATGCCTAGATGCCTAGAAGTAGACCTTGTCTTCATGCCACCATAATATCCGTTCCCTATTCCAGGCACTGCAGGTAGAAGGAGTAATTTTGATGCATACAACTTATAGGAGAAAATGTCCACCCTTCTCAGGCAGAGCTCTTCAATATTTGGAAATACAGTCTTCCCTGCAAGAGGATCAGTGGAGGAGTCAGCTGATATATAAATGAGTGTATATATATGATGGTATGCACATGAACACACAAAGGTGCATCCTCACTGTGGGAGCATTCTTTGATAGACAGGAATCATGTATGTGTATATGTAATATATGTGATGGTGCATGCATAAACACACAAAGGTGTCTCCTCAATATGGGAGCATTCTTGGATAGGGGAATAAACTGTGGCATTTCAAACGCTGTCAGCATGAACCCTCGTGCATCCCAATATGAAAAAAAAAAAAAAAAAAAAGGACTTATCATGACTTTGTTACGGGACCTGCTTCATCTGTGAGCCTTGTCCCTCACTGTCCTGTCCTTACACCTCACTCAGATGAAGGACAACCACGCTCACAAGTCAGCTCATCCCTGCAGAAACATTCCAGTAGCAGGGGGACAGTCCAGGTGTCTCCCTATGTGCACAGGCTCTAAGGAGCAGGTCAGATAAACCCTGATGCAGCAGCCCAGGAGAAGCTGGTGCTGTCTATGGAATAAGGGATCGGGGAGGGGACGTTCAGAAGCCTCTGGCAGATTCACTGGCTGCTCCTTGAAACTCTTAATGAATCTCAGTCTGTTGCCCAAAGCTGACAGTTCCGTTTCCAGTTTCCTCCTACCAAGTGGAAGGGACTTCTAAGCAGCCCCTCTCTGGCTTCTCTTTCAAGCAATGCCTGTCTTGCCTTTCCTTTTGAAAAGTGCCCTCTGAAATGTGCTCACAGCTAGACCTGTGAGCAGACCTGACCCACGCAGCAGCCTCCCAGCAGGAGAAGGAGCCTGTCCCGGTAGAGGATAATCCTCCCAGCCAGAACTTCTCCCCTTGGTCCTGTGGGAAGCTCCCTGGGTCAGCTCAGTGCTGACCTTCACAGGCAATAGAGCCACTGCTCCGCACACACAGCACCTTTGGGTGCAGGGACCCTGCTCTGAAGACCCGACCTCTCAGCCTGTCTGCACAGCCCAGCTTCACATCACTGCCCTTTCTGTTGGGGAAGGCAGCAGGATGCCCTGCCCCTACGTGCTATGTTAGAGAACCTCTTCTCTCAGGCAGCTCCTCTTGCTCTGCACTGGAAAAGGCAGGAGAAAGAAGCAAAAACTGCTGTCAGCCATGGGGTGGGATGGGTTCTGAAGCCCCCTTCAAGAAGCTCAGTAGCATTGTGCTGTAAGCAAAAACTCACCATGTCAAGAGCTGTGCAGATCTGCTCTGTGCTCCCGCTCCACACTGCCCTTCACCTCTTGCTGCCTTCTCTGCTGTGCTGTGCGCAGCAGCAGGCAGTGCCCGCAGCCCTGCTGCTCTTGVCACAGCAGCTGCTCCTGCACACAGTGTCTCTGGGCAGGGCTCACAGGCTGCCACGAGCTGCCTGCGTCCCAGGAGCCTGGCCCCGCTCAGGAGCAGAGGCCCAGCTGAACTCACCAATTGCCCTCTCCCTTGTGTTACCTCCTCCTGGGAAATGGGCATGAAAGAAACTAAAAGATTCACACCTGTGGTCCTGTCCTAATGAGTAGAGAAAGATGGATTCCAAAATTGCAGTGTATTTCATCAGAGGATGACTATCTCCACAAGTTAGAAATGTCCCACTCTGGAAGACCCTAATTAGGAATCCCTAGTTAGGAAGTCCCTACCAGGTAGGACACCCGAAAGAGGGGCAAAAAGGGGRMTCATGGATTCAGATGAGTCAGTCTGGGCATTCCATGCTGGTTTAATGCCCCTGCTCTGGGATGGTGTTTACATTCCTCCCTTGAACTCCACAAGCACACAGAAGGTGGGATGCTGCTCGCCTGCGCTGAAGTGTGCACAGAACTGATGTGCATGGGAGCTCCTTCTCTAAGCTCCACCATCACTGGTGATGGTGCAGTTCAGCAGACAACACCTCAGCAAGCTSAAGTGGAAGAGACACAGGAGATACCAAAAAGGTGTCTTTGTTTACTTGCTCTGATGGAGCAAATGTGAGACCTGAATCCTCATGGAGCTTCAGGAGAAGGCCAGGTGGGGAATTTCCTTGGCCATCTCAAATCACCCCTTCCATTGCAACCAGAGCATCTTGCAGTATAAAGCAGAGACCCAGGCAGATCTTTACAGTGTAAAAAGCTAATACATTTCACAGTAGTTATCTGATTCAGTGACGTAGAAACRGGCTGCAGGGCCAAGATAGATGMCTGCTTTGTCCAGCATAACCAAATATCTCCTCCAGGACACACAGCATGGGATCAATGGGAAGCTATGTCCCTCTTGAATCCTTTCAGGGCATAATCCCAGGACATCTCAGGTTTCACAGAATCACAGAATATTCAACGTTGGAAGGGACCTCTAGAGATCATCTAGTCCAACCTTCCTGCTCAAGCAGGCACACCTACAGCATGTGGCACAGGGTGCCATCCAGACGGGTTTTGAAGTCCTCCAGAGAAGGAGATTGCACAACCCACCTGGACAACCTATTCCAGTGCTCTGTCACCCTCACAGGGAAGAAGTTCCTCCTCACCTGGCGATGGAACTTCCTGTGTTTCACTTATGCCCATTTCCCCTTGTCCTATCACTCGCCACCACTGAGAAGAGCTTGCCCCTTCTTCCCTGCATTCTCCCTTCATGAACTTATACATGTTAATCAGATCCCCTCTGAGCCTTCTCTTCTCCAGAGAAAACAGGCCCAGCTCACTCAGTCTCTCCTCCTATGAGAGATGTTCCACTCCCTTAATCATCTTAGTTGCTCTCTGCTGGACCCTCTCTGGAAGCTCCACATCCCTCTTATACTGGGGAGCACAGAACTGCACACAGTATTCCAGGTATTCCAGTATTTCAGGAGAAGAGGAGACCCTTGCTTCTTCCAGCTGTGGAAGATCCAGATACACATGGGTGCCTTTTCTTGTACTATGTTCCAGGTTGCTGGTCGGAGTTAACACCCTGTCCCACTCAGGACACTTGTGGTTCCTTCAGGACCTGATGCTGCCGTCTTGGTCTGTCTCACTAAGCATTAGCCGTGCAGAACTGTTGCAGAGGAACCAGGGCAGCTTCTTTAGAGGAGGCTAGAGAGAGGGCTAAAGCAGGAACGCGTCGAGCGTCTGCGTGAGTGGTGGTTGCTGAAGGGGTCATTGCCCGCAATGAGCCAGGCTGTTGCGCACACTCAGCTGCTCCCCATGTGCCGCGCGACTTCCGCAGGGCCGGGCAGTGCTGCCTGACAGCTCCTCTACCAACAACCTCCCTGTCTTTTTCCTGACTTGTCCTCTTTGGTGAGGCACCATAAATGCACTGACGACTCCCTATGCAAGTAAGAAATGGCACTGCCCTTCATTGGAATCGATACACCTAACTACAAAAGAACCATTGCTCCTCATCAGACGTGACCTTGGTGACTTCCTTCCCTTCTGCAGAGCAATGCCTGCTCTCCTGAGGAGCAGGTTGTCCTCTCTCTGCACTGCTTGAGTGCAGGCATTTAGAAGGGGAGTCGCTGTGTGTTCAGCAGAGCTGAGGTCCCTGCTGCCCAGGAGAAGGCTCTTCACCTAGTGATGTCCTACATGGATTTTTTCACACAAACTTCTACCATAGAATCCCCCTTGAAGAAAATAAGTGGGAAGAAGGAAAGAAATAAATAAAAGTAAAAAACAAGGAAAAAGACAAAGTAAAAGGGCAGGCAAAGGAATAGGAATAGGAAGAGGGAGTGGAAAGGAAAAGGAAAAATAATAGGAAGAGGAAGAGGAAAAGGAAAAACAAGAGGAAAATAAGAGAAAGAGGAAGAGGAAAAAAGGAAGAGGGAAAGACAATGACAAAAGAAAAAGAGAAAGAAAGAAGAAAAAGAAACAAAAAGAAAGAAGAAAAAGAAGAAAAAGAAATTGAAGAAGAAAAAAAGAAACAAAAAAGAGAAAAGAAACAAATGAAAAAATAGAAAATGGAAAAAGAAAAGGACAGAAAAAGGGAGAGAAAAGGTCAATAAAATAAGGGGAAAAAAAGAAAATGGAAATAGAAAAAGAAGAAGACATTAAAAAAAAACAAAAACAAAAAAAAAAAAAGAAAAAAGAAAGAAGAGGATCTGGGCAATCCCTGTTCTCCATGTCTAAGGAGGTCCTAGAGTCACCCATTTAATGACCCTCTCTGCTCCTGGTGTATGAAATCATTGGGCTTGATCACAAACGCACCTACAGTGGGGCGCTTTTTTGGCTGCGCTCACTTCAAAAAAACACACAACACTTAAAGAATGATACAAGAATATATATTTAAACAACAATAACAATAAAAATTTAATCAACTATAACAACAATAATAACAACCATATTAAAACAATATAACAATAACAGTCATAACAATAAAATAGCAACAATAATATAAAAAACAATATCAAATACTAACATAAAAGTCTATAGAGAAAAAGTAAATTAAAATGTTATTGATGTCGTCCTCGGGACCAGCGCTTCCTGGCAGCAGCCAGGGTGAAGGGGACCTTGGCCTGCAAGGAAAAGGAGGCATTAGCAGGACGAGGAGCGGCTCAGGGGCTCCCCTGCAGCAGAGGCTCCTTGGCGGCTGCGCGGGCTCTTGGCCAGCAGCGCTGCCCTCCTCGGTGCCCTGCGAGAGGCTCC
>NW_020456251.1:7521-10407 GCF_003342845.1 Nothoprocta perdicaria | reverse complement strand
CCCGGATCCGCGGCTGGAGCGGGATTTCTACCGGACGCTGGCGCTGCTCAAGACGCGGGACCCCCGGATCTACCAGCCGGACGCCACCTTCTACAGCCCCCCCGGTACCGGGACCCCCCCATGGAACCGGGTCCCCCCCCGGGATCTGCCGGGACCCCCCTGATCCCGCCCCGTCCCCAG
Source organism: Nothoprocta perdicaria (assembly GCF_003342845.1). Taxonomy (NCBI): domain Eukaryota; kingdom Metazoa; phylum Chordata; class Aves; order Tinamiformes; family Tinamidae; genus Nothoprocta; species Nothoprocta perdicaria. The sequence goes on along the minus strand of NW_020456251.1, from coordinate 10,227 downwards.
GCTCCTCGTCGGAGAGCGAGGCGGAGCGGCCGGCGCGGCCGGAGCGGCCCATGTTCCTCAAGGATTACGAGCGGAAGGTGATGCTGGAGAAGGAGGGGTAAGGAGGACCGGGAGCGGGATTCCCGCGGGATCCCGGCGGGACGGATCCCGCCCGGAGCCGCCGCTCTCCCCGCAGCAAGTACGTGGATGAGGAGGACGAGGATGAGGAAGCGGCGGCCGCGCGGAGGAAGGTCCGTGCGGGGAGGGGAGGGGGCGTCGCTGCTGCCCCCCCCCGCACATCCCTGACCCCCGTGTCCCCCCGCAGAGAGCCGCATCCAAGAGCTACGCGGAGGAGCAGCGGGAGCTCAAGGAGAGGTGGGAATGTTGGGGGGGGGGCAGGACGCCCGGGCCCTTTCCCATGTGGAAGGGGGGGGCTTCACCTTCCTTCCTCCCCCCCGGCAGCTTCCGGGCCTTGGTGGCCGACAGCGATGAGGAGGAGGAGGCCGAAGGCTCCTCGTCCCTGCTGCGGCGCCGCAGCCGCACGGCGGAGGAGACGGTGAGGGGGCGCCGGGGGGGGACGTGGCCGTGGGGGGGCTGCTGGTGACCCCCCCTGCCCATCCCTGTCCCGGCAGGCGCGGGATGAGGCCGACTACATCCAGTGGCTGAAGGGGCAGCGGGAGCTGCCCGAGGAGCCGCTGCGGGACCTGGTGAGCGGGGCTGAGGCCGGGCCGCAGCTCGTGACGCCGATGGCTCGGGTTCTGACCCGTTCCCTGCGTGTGCCCCCCTCCCCTTTCCCGCGCAAGGTGCCGCTCCAGCGGTTCTGGACCGACCCGGCGCTGGAGCCCGGCGAGCGCTTCCTGCGGGATTACGTCCTGAGCCAGGGCTACCGCAGCGAGGAGGACGAGGATGAGGACGAGGAGGAAGACGGCGGCGAGGGGGGGTGAGTGGGGGGACCCCCCCCCGCCGGGCTGTCCCCCCTGCTCCGTGTCCCCATTCCTGCCGGGATGTCCCCCTGCTCCGTATCCTCATTCCCGTTGTCCCCCTGCTCCGTGTCCCCATTCCCGCCAGGATGTCCCCCTGCTCTGTGTCCCCATTCCTGCCGGGATGTCCCCCTGCTCCGTATCCTCATTCCCGTTGTCCCCCTGCTCCGTGTCCCCATTCCTGCCAGGATGTCCCCCTGCTCCGTATCCCCATTCCTGCCATCCCGCCAGGCTGTCCTCCTGCTCCATATCCCCATTCCCACCATCCCTCTGCTCCGCATCTCCATTCCCGCCATCCCGCCGGGCTGTCCCCCTGCTCTGTGTCCCCACTCTCGCCATCCCCCTGCTCCATATCCCCATTCCCGCCATCCCCCTGCTCCGTATCCCCATTCCCGCCATCCCGCCGGGCTGTCCCCCTGCTCTGTGTCCCCATTCCCGCCATCCCCCTGCTCTGTGTCCCCATTCCCGCCATCCCCCTGCTCTGTGTCCCCATTCCCGCCGTCCCCCTGCTCCGCATCCCCACTCCCGCCATCCCCCTGCTCCGCATCCCCATTCCCGCTGTCCCCCTGCTCCGCATCCCCATTCCCGCCGTCCCGCAGGGCCGCTCCGGACTCTGCGGACGAGGGCGAGCGCTTCCTGGCGGCGCAGGAGGCCTTCGAGCATCGCTACAACTTCCGCTTCGAGGAGCCCGGCTCCGAGCAGGTGGCGCCGGGGGGGCGCCGCGGGGTCCCAAAGCCCCCCCCAGCGTGTGACACCCCCAATTTGTGTGTCCCCCCCCCCCAGGTGCAGACCTACCCGCGCAGCGTCGCCAGCTCCGTGCGGCGCCGCGACGAGCGCCGCAAGGAGAAGCGGGAGCAGATCCGCGAGAGGAAGAGGAAGGTGAGGGGCGGGAGAGGGGGCTCGGCTCGGCCCCCTGCCCATCCCTGACGCTTCCCGGTGGCCGTGCCCAGGAAAAGGCCCGGAAGCGCGAGGAGCTGAAGCAGCTGAAGAACCTCAAGCGGGAGGAGATCGCGGCCCGGCTGGCGCGGCTGCGCCAGGCGAGCGGCGGCGCCGGCTTCTCGGAGCGCCTGCTCCGCGGCGACTTCGACCCGGCCCAGCACGACCGCCTCATGGGGGTCGGGACCGAAACCCCCGTGCCCGGCACCCGGAGACCCCCCATTCCCGGGGCCTGGAGACACCCCCATTCCCGGGGCCTGGAGACACCCCCATTCCCGGGGCCTGGAGACCCCCCATTCCCGAGGCCTGGAGACCCCCCATTCCCGGGGCCTGGAGACCCCCTGTGCCTGGCGCCCAGATATCCCCCCATTCCCGGGGCCTGGAGACACCCCCATTCCTGGGGCCTGGAGACCCCCATTCCCGGCGCCCAGATATCCYCCCATTCCCAGCRCCCGGATATCCCTCATTCCCAACACCTGGAGACCCCCCGTTCCCGTTGCCCGGATCCTCCCCCTGTGCCCAGCACCCGGTTCCCCCCGCTGTGCCTAGCGCCTGGATATCCCCCATTCCTGGTGCCCGGATAACCCCCGTGCCCAGGGCCTGGAGACACCCCATTCCCGGGGCCTGGAGACCCCCTGTGCCTGGCGCCCAGATATCCCCCCCATTCCCAGCACGCAGATATCCCTCATTCCCAACACCTGGAGACCCCCTGTGCCCGGCACCCGGTTCCCCCCACCGTGCCCAGCACCTGGATATCCCCCATTCCCGGTGCCCGGATACCCCCCGTGCCCGGCGCTCAGATGCCCCCCCC